>NW_020664418.1:3093116-3101242 GCF_002925995.2 Terrapene triunguis | reverse complement strand
GCCCGAGCGCTACCGGCTTCATGGTTTGCCGGGCAGCCTCCAGACCCTGCGCCCCCGGCTGGGCGCTTCCCCTCCCGGGCTCCAGCTGTGCTGGGGAAGCGCCAGCCGGGGGCGCGGGGTCTGGAGGCTGCCCGGCAAACCGTAAAGCCGGTAGCTCTCGGGCAACCCTTTTCGTGTGGCTGGGAGGGAGGAGGGGGAGTTAGGGCGGGGACTTTGGGGAAGGGGCGGGGAAAGGGCGGAGTTGGGGCAGGGCCAGGGTGGGAAAGGGGTGGGGCCAGGGCCCGTGGAGTGTCCTCTTTTTTTATTTTTTAAATATGGTAACACTACCCTGATAGGAGAGGGAAAAATCAGGCTACCACTCCCTGCCCCCCAACATGGTGCCTGGACTTGTGTTTGCCAGAGCACATGGACTAAACACATATAATGTTTTCACCCCTCAGTTCACAGAGAGCACAGCAGATGGTTTCAGTCTTCCATCCACACCCCCAAGGCAGAGATTGTAGCTATGAAGTTTTCCCCTGATAGTTTTCCTCTCCTACCCCACCACCCCATCCCTTCCCCACTGCCTCTTCCCTTCCACCCCTCACCCCCTAAGAGGCAGTCACCCAGATGCCAGGGAGGGGGAACCAAGCGCACTACATGGCCACTGTCTCTGAGAGGCAGGCGTCTCTTCCTGGGCAGTGAGGGCAAGCAGGGACACCACACCCCACAGGAGACGCATCTCCCCCACACCCCCATGCCTGTCCTGGTCCAGCTGCCTGGCAGGGGCTGGTACTCTCAGTCTCTCTGTGCTGCAGGGGATGTTTTTGGAGATGCCTCTGGCTGAGCCCCCTGCCCCCCACCATGCAGACAGCCATCCCACCAGCAGCCAGGTGCTGGCTCTCACAGACACCTGGGGGGTTTCCAGTCCCCTCCCCAGCCAAGCCACCCTCACCACAAGAAAGACCCCCTTTGAAATACACTTACCAGCTGCTGCTACTGGCTGCCTTTAGTTGGGTGAGAGGTTAGGAGCTGCTGCTGTACAGCCAGAGAAAGCACGTCTGCCACAGTGCCACAAGGAGCAGGTAGGAGAGGAGGTGGGGCTGCACCTCACCAGTGGGGTCTCCCAGATCAGCCCCTGCTTTAGGAGCAGTTCCCCTTGCTGATTGACTGGTGGCCAAAAAACAGCTAAACAGCACCCACTCCCCTAGCTACCCTACTGCCCCCACCCCGGCCGAACAGCTGATGGCTCGTGGGCCCCCAAGGGCCCCATAAACAGTTGACTGGTGGGGTGGGGTGGGGTGGGTGCCCCTGCCCCCTATAGGGGCATACCCCAACCAACCCCCTTCTTCACCAAGGCCCCAGCCTCTCCTCCTCCCCAGAAGCCCAGCTTGCTGGAGGCGGAGCTCAGTGCTTTCCACCTCCCAGATTAGCAGTCGGTCTCCCTCCTGCTGGGAGACAGCCAGCGCGGCAGGAAGGGGGCAGGATATGCCTGCAGGAGCCCAGCTCTTAATCTTCCCCTACCTAGGCAATCAGCTGTGTTTCCTTCCTGCTGGGAGACACAGCTGATCCCCCAGAGTATGCTAAGCACCACTCCGAGTCCTCCCACTGAGCCCAGCTTGGGAGGCAGGAGCTTGGTTCTTATCTTCCCCTCCCATCCCTGTGTGATCAGCTGTGTCTTCCTCCTGCTGGGAGACGCAGCTGATTAGCGTGGCAGTGAGAGGGGGCGGGGTATGCAGCAGCAAGCTGGGGAAGCTGGCTTCAGAGTGGCCCCCCTGGCGCCATGGTAACCCTGCCTAACTAAGGTGCGGTTTTTGAAAAATTTGCTGAGGGGAACCAGCTGCTTCCCCTGCACCCCTCCAGCTACGCTACTGGCTCAGACCCTCAGGCAGGGGCTGAGCAAAATAGTTCAGTAACAAGCCCAGACTCCTGGTTCTGGCGTCTGGGGCGAGGGGGAGACTGTCACCTGTAAGTGGGGTGGCGGGGGGGGATGCAAGCCCGCCCACTCCACTGCGTCCCAGCCCGGGGCCCTAACAGTGGCAGGCAGCCTGCTGCTGCGTCAGTGGGGATCCTGGTCGCAACACACTGACATCGGCTCTGGGTGTGCCGCAGCCAGACTAGGGTCGGCTGCCCCCGGGCTACTTCCTACCTCCCCCTCTAGCAGTAGCTGCGTCTGGTCAGTGTCCTCCATGGAATCAAGCACCATGGGCTCCTCAGGGTACTTGGCGAGCAGTAGGCTTGGCAGCTCCTCTGGGTCGCTTCCCTCCAGTAGGCTTAACAGCTTCTCTGGGGTCTGTTCGTCCTCAGGCCTTGACTGGTATGGCCAGTCCTCAGGTCGGTCACAGACTGCAGAAGTCTCCCCAGCGGGAGCTAGGCCTCCAGCGTCTGGCTTCTCTGGTGGCCAGACAGCTTCTGAGCGCTGGGATGCGGCTTTTATACTTCGGTCCTGCGCTTTGACTTTTGGGAGGCGGGCGCAGGCTCCAGTGGCTCTGCCCACTTTGGCATCCAGAGAGGCTCGGCCCCACCGGGGCGGCTGGGAGCCAGGCCACCTCACTACACCCCCCACCACTCAAGGCTGGCTCCCGTTCATTGGGGCCAGACCCTTCCATACCTCCCAAGCGGGACAGAAAGTCTGCATTTGCGTGGTCCTTCCCAGCCCTATGGCGAACCGTAAAGGCATAGGGCTGTAGCGCCAGGTACCACCGCTGTATTCTCATATTATTATCCTTCATCCGGGCCAGCCACTGGAGTGCGGTGTGATCAGTGACCAACGTGAACGGGACTCCGAGGACATAGTATCGCAGGGCGTCACAAGCCCACTTTACTGCAAGGGCCTCCTTCTCCACCACTGTAGTTCTTTTCCCGGGGAAACAACTTCCGGCTAATGTAGACCACCGGATGTTCTTCCCCGCCCACTTCTTGGGATAGGACAGCCCCAAGTCCTACGTCCGAGGCGTTGGTCTGAAGGATGAACGGCTGGTCAAAATCGGGGCTATATAGGACCGGTTCACGGCAGAGATTTGTCTTGAGCGTCTGGAAGGCCTTGTCGCACTCTTGGGTCCAGACTACTTGCCGAGGGCTGTCCTTGGTCAACAGCCCGGTCAAGGGGGCTGCAATCGCTGCGAACTGGGGAATAAACCGCCGATAATAGCCAGCAAGTCCCAGGAACTGGCGTACCTGGCGTTTTGTGGCGGGCGGTGGGCAGGTTGCAATGGCCTGAACTTTTCCCACGCGGGGCTTCACTTGTCCGTTCCCTATGGTATACCCCAGATGGGTAGTTTCTTGCCAGCCAATGCGGCATTTCTTTGGGTTGGCTGTTAACCCTGCTGCCTGCAGGGATCTCAGGACCGCCGCTACCCGCTCTAGGTGGTTTTCCCAATGGCGGCTATAGACAACCACATCGTCAAGGTAGGCGGCCGCGTAGTCCCGATGGGGTTGGAGGAGGCGGTCCATCAGCCGTTGAAACGTGGCCGGGGCCCCATGGAGGCTGAAGGGCATCTGAGTAAACTGATACAGACCCGTGGGGGTGGCAAAAGCAGTCTTCAGATCGAGTGGGATCTGCCAATATCCCTTGCTCAGATCAAGGGTGGTGATGAAGCAGGCCTCTCCTAACTGGCCCAGCAGTTCATCTATCCGGGGCATCAGGTACACATCGAACTTTGAGATAGCATTGATGCATCGGAAATCGATGCAGAACTGTTGTGTGCCATCGGGCTTAGGTACCAGTACTACCGGGCTGCGCCATTTGCTCTGCAATGGTTCGATGACTCCCAGGTCCAGCATGGCCTGTACTTCCTCTTCAACTACCTGCCGCACATGATATGGCAAGGGCCTGGTCGCGCCCCGGATCACAACCCCAGGCTCTGTCTGAATAGTATGATGGACGAGGGTTGTGTACCCTGGTTGGGCTGTGAAAGTGCGTGGGAACGCCTGGAGGAGACACTGGGTCTGCTTAAGTTGCTCCTCAGTCAGTGGCTCCTCGAGCTGGGGTCCTGCAGGGTCCTCCGAATGTGTTACATGGGGGCCCAGCTCGGGTTCCGGTGGGCAAGGGTTAATCAAGAGTCCCTCTCGCTCCCGCCAGGGTTTGAGGAGGTTGATATGGTACCTTTGAGTTTTCCGGCGCCGGTCGGGCTGGTTGATCTCATACATGACAGGCCCGACCTTTCGGACCACCTCATAAGGCCCTTGCCAACGGGCCAGAATCTTGGACTCACTTGAGGGGAGAAGGAGTAGAACCCGATCACCGGGTTGGAAGTCGCGGGTCTGTGCGTCCCGGTTGTAGGTCCGGGCCTGAGCATCCTGCGTGGCCTTCAAATTCTCCCGAGCCAGGGCCCCAGCCTGAGTAAGGCGCTCCTGGAGCTGGAGTACATATTTCAAGAGGCCCTGGGTAGGTGACGGGGCTTGCTCCCATGTCTTCCTCATTAGGTCCAACAGTCCACGTGGGTGGCGACCATATAAGAGTTCGAAAGGGGAAAACTTTGTCGAGGACTGGGGAACCTCCCGAACCACCAGGAGCAGAGGTGGGAGTAGCTGGTCCCATTGGCGGAGATCTTCCGGGGGGAACTTGCGCAACATGTCCTTGAGGGTCCGGTTAAACCGTTCGACCAACCCGTCGGTCTGGGGATGGTAGACCGACGTGCGCAGTTGCTTGATCCCCAGAAGCTCACAGACCTGTCGCAACAGCCGGGACGTAAAGTTGGTACCCTGATCCGTGAGAATCTCCCGGGGCAGGCCTACATGAGCGAAGACCTTCACCAACTCACCCGCAATGGTGCGGGCCGTGATGCTTCGGAGGGGTATTGCCTCTGGGAAATGGGTAGCATAATCCACCATGACCAATATGTACTGAAACCCGGTGATGCTTTTTGGGAGAGGTCCCACCAGGTCCATGGCCACATGCTCGAAGGGGGTTTCGACCAAGGGCATGGGGACCAGGGGAGCCTTGGGGGTCTGCGGAGGAGCAGCTAACTGGCAGTCCGGGCAGGACTTACAGTAGTCCCTCACGTCCTGGTGTACGCCCGGCCAGAAGAAGCGCCTCACGATTCGGGACAGAGTCTTCTCGTGGCCTAAGTGTCCGGCTGCTGGGACGTCATGGGCTAGTTTCATGACAGCTCGCCGGTGGCATCGGGGCACAAGTAGTTGGGTTTGGGAATCCCCTGTGTGGGGGTCCCACTCGACCCGATAGAGGCGATCTTGCCGCAGTTCAAAGCGTGGCCACTGTGTCGCCCGGTGCGGATCAATGATGGCGCCATCGACAACGGCCAGCTGCTCGTACGCTTGCTTGAGTGTGGGATCAGCCCTTTGATCACGGCAGAAGTCGGTGTAAAGCGAGGGCTCACCAATAGGTTCCCGGGGGGAGTCCTCAGGTTCTTCCCTTGGTTCGTTATGGTTGGGTGCCTCCCTCTCTTGTGTCCCAGCCTCGGGGGGGGGGGTCTCCTTCCAAGACTGGGGTGACCCTCAGGCTCTCCCTGGTGTTGCAGCGGAGGACTTCTGGGAACTCCGGCCAGTCCCGCCCCAGGATCACCGGGTATGCGAGGCGCGGGGCCAGACCAACCACCATCGGTCGGGTGACCCCATCCACAGTTAGCTGGGCTCACATACTGGGGTAGGGTCGTATGTCCCCGTGAATACACTGTAGCCGGATTGTCCCCAGTCGGGCGTCAGCCTGGAGGCCTAGGCTTTGGCAGATCAGCGTCTGGCCGCAGCCTGAATCAATTAGGGCCATGGTTGGGTAACCCTTGACAACCACTGGCACCGTAATCTTGGTGGCTTGTGGACGTCGGGCCCAGGCCTCTCCTGTGCAGACCTGGCTGAAGCTGCAATCCATCGCTGTGCAGTCCCGTTGTAAATGGCCATATTTCCTGCAGGCAAAACAGAGCCCAAGGTCCGACCGTCCAGGCCGTGGCAGTGTCCCCCCGCTCCCCGGGGAGGGCTCCTGGTTGGTTCCTCGAGGAACTGGTCGAGGTGCTAGGGTTTGTCGCATGGGGGCCTCGGCCGGACGGGGTCGGGGTTCCGGACCCCGCGGGGGAACCCGTGAGTCAGTCTGGGTGGGCCCCCTTCTCTCTGAGTTAGGGCGCTCCGACCCTGGCGGGGCTGTTCGGTTAGTCGGACCCACCGATGCTTCAGCGGCCAGGAAGTCCTCCATCAGGGTGATGGCGGCAGCTAGCGTCGCAGGCCGATAGTAGAGCACTCAGGCCCTTCCTCGCGGCGGGAGGATATGAGTGAACTGCTCCAGTACTATTTGTTCGGTGAGTTCCTCCGGGGTTCGTCTTTCGGGCTGCAGCCACCGCTTACACGCCTCCCTTAGTTCCTGAGCTACCAGCCGGGGCCGGGTTCCTGTAGGGTAGCTCAAGCTCTGGAACCGCTGCTGGAAGGTTTCTGGACTCACATCTAAGGCATCTAAAATTGCCACCTTTACCTGACTATAGTCCCGTGCTGCGTCTGTGGACAGGCCCCAATAGACGGTTTGGGCGGTCCCGGTCAGGAAAGGGGCCAAGAGTGTAGCCCATTGGTCAGGGGCCCAGCCGGGAACTACCGCCACCCGTTCAAACGTCACCAGAAAGGCCTCTGGGTCGTCGTTGGGGCTCATCTTTGTCAACCGGATGGGGGGGGCGCTGCTGGGCTGCCCCAGGGGGCCCACTGGCTGGGGCTCCGCAGGACGGGGCAGCAGCGTCGCCAACTGCTGCAGGCATTGTTGCTGGTGGTCCCGGTTCTGGCGTCTCAGTTCCAGAATCAGCTGCTGCTGTTGTGTCCCAAGCTGCTGAACCAGTTGCTGCTGCTGCTGGAGCTGGGCGGTGGCCTGCTGCTGCTGCTGAAGCTGGGCCGCCTGCTGCTGTTGTTGGCTCTCCGCTAAGAATTTAATAAGCTTCTCCATGTCCATGGTTGCCTGGACACGTCTCCTCAGATCCCTCCTCACAGGGATCAGGGGATCTGATCCCCACTTCTGGTACCACATGTAAAGGGGTTTGTTAGGGTCACCCCTCTCTGGGGTGGCTGGGAGCCAGGCCACCTCACTACTGAGGTCCACTGAGTCAGAGAACTAGCCGGGTGAGGCAGGAAACTGTCAAGGGCTCAGGCCCTCAGGTAGGGGCTGAGCAAATAGTTCCAGAACAAGCCCAGGCCCTGGGGCAGGGCGGGGCAGTAAACAAACAGTCTAGAGCTCAGGCCCCAGGCAGGGGGCTGAGCAAAATAATTCAGTATCAGGCCCAGGCCCTGGGTCAGGTGTGGGGATGTAAAATTCCATGAGAGGGTAAGGGTCACGATGGGACACTTGCCTGGCAATAAATCATGGCCTTATGTAAGGCCCCCTGGTGGTTATATAAGATGAGGCCTTATGTAAGCCCCCCTGGTGGTTATATAAGATGAGGCCTTATGTAAGGAACATCTGAACCAATCGGTGTGGGGCTGTACATGTGATAAACACATGATTCTCCTTCTTGTCCAATCGGTAGATGTGTGATTATAGCCTAATTGTGTTATGTAATGTTGAGAAAGACTATAAAAGAAAGCTTGTAATAAACAGAGTTTGAGTTCAGCTTGCAACCACATTGGTCGTGTAACTTATCCGCTCCTCATGGAGCCCCACAAATGGTGACCCCGACATGATTCGGCTTGGACATCGAGGCAGCCGATTAAAGCCTAAGAAAGAAAAGGAAGGTACTGAAGATGAAAATGAGGAAACTTCCAAAAGCAATAATGCAGAAAGGAAGAAGAAGAAGAAAAATCATGAGAAGAATAATACAGCTTGGGTGGAAATAAATGGAAATGCTAATCATAATGAAGAAGAAAAACAAACACATATAAAAAAACAAAAACGTAAACATGCAGAAGAACCTTACACCAGAACAAAAAGAATGAAATATATAAAAACATCAGCCACAGAAACTGAAAAAAGTGAGGATGCATGCAGTAGTTGGTGAACATCATAAATCACAAGAGGAAGAAAGTGAACAATAATCCCAAATTCAAGGTTTTAAAGGACAAAGTTAAACTCATAAAATAGAAAATGTGTTTTCATAATGATCAAGTTTTACAGATCATTGCAGACTGTCCAAATTCTCCTATCATGTATGCAAACACAGCCGACTGAAGTGTTCGGTGAGAAAAGGCGGAGGTGGCAGCCGCGGCAGGAGGTACCGGAGGATACC
>NW_020664418.1:3090018-3093106 GCF_002925995.2 Terrapene triunguis | reverse complement strand
TCGTCCGAGAGAGACGTTCGTGAGCTCACAGGTGAGCGGCTGCATTCCATAAAATGGGCTCTGCTTTGTCTGCAGAGGAGGAGACGGTGCATGATTTTTTATTACGCATCGCTGAAAAAAAAAAAGGGGAGAGAAGCTTCCCTCTGACGCGTTGTCCCGTTTGCTGAAATGGGGACAAAGACGTGGGGTTTTTGTTATATCAGTAACTTCAATAGAAAATTTTAATGAAGTGTATCTTGTGACAAATTTAATGGGTGCTGACTTGAATAACATTGTAAAGTGCCAGAAGCTAACAGATGACCATATACAAGTTTCTCATCTACCAGTTACTTAGAGGTCTTAAGTATATTCACTCAGCTGGAATCATCCACCGGGACTTGAAACCCAGTAACCTAGCTGTAAATGAAGACTGTGAATTAAGGATTTTAGACTTTCACCAACCCGTTTGCCCCGAAGCCTCCGGCATACTCATCCGATGTTTCCACCCTGCGACATGCTTCGAACAATATCCCGGGCGGCTCGGGCCCCCCGGACCCCGTAAGGCGTTGGCACGGACTTATTAGGGAAGCCCATATAGATGGGGAATTTGCGCCCGAGGCTTATCCAGTAGTGACACCGGACCTGCACTTATTGTTTGTCACAGCCTAGACACCTGATAATGCTGTACTTCCTTATTTAAGAAAAAGGGGGGAGGTGTGGGGATGTAAAATTCCATGAGAGGGTAAGGGTCACGATGGGACACTTGCCTGGCAATAAATCATGGCCTTATGTAAGGCCCCCTGGTGGTTATATAAGATGAGGCCTTATGTAAGGCCCCCTGGTGGTTATATAAGATGAGGCCTTATGTAAGGAACATCTGAACCAATCGGTGTGGGGCTGTACATGTGATAAACACATGATTCTCCTTCTTGTCCAATCGGTAGATGTGTGATTATAGCCTAATTGTGTTATGTAATGTTAAGAAAGACTATAAAAGAAAGCTTGTAATAAACAGAGTCTGAGTCAGCTTGCAACCACATTGGTCGTGTGCTTTATCTGCTCCCCACAGTCAGGGCGGGGCAACACACAGTCTGGAGCTCAGGCCCTCAGGCAGGGGCTGAGCAAAATAGTTCAGTAACGGCCCCGGCCCTGGGTCAAGGCGGGGCAGCAAACAAACAGGGGCTCAGACCCTCAGGCAGGGGCTGAGCAAAATAGTTCAGTAACAAGCCCAGACTCCCGGTTCTGGCGTCGTGGGCAAGGGGGAGACTGCCACCCGTAAGTGGGGTGGCAGGGGGGACGCAGGCCCGCCGACTCCACTGCGTCCCAGCCCGGGGCCCTAACAGCGGCAGGCAGCCTGCTGCTGCGTCAGTGGGGATCCTGGCCGCAACACACTGACATCGGCTCTGGGTGTGCCTCAGCCAGACTAGGGTCGGCTGCCCCCGGGCTACTTCCTACCTCCCCCTCTAGCAGTAGCTGCGTCTGGTCGGTGTCCTCCACGGAATCAAGCACCATGGGCTCCTCAGGGTACTCGGTGAGTGGTAGGCTTGGCAGCTCCTCTGGGTCGCTTCCCTCCGGTAGGCTTAACAGCTTCTCCGGGGTCTGTTCGTCCTCAGGCCTTGGCTGGTATGGCCAGTCCTCAGGTCGGTCACAGGCTGCAGAAGTCTCCCCAGCGGGAGCTAGGCCCCCAGCATCTGGCTTCTCCGGCTGCCAGGCAGCTTCTGAGCGCTGGGATGCGGCTTTTATACTTCCGGTCCTGCGCTTTGACCTTTGGGAGGCGGGCGCAGGCTCCAGTGGCTCCGTCCACTTTGGCAACCAGAGAGGCTCGTCCCCCTCTGGGGCGGCTGGGAGCCAGGCCACCTCACTACAGTCCTCAATGCATCAGGTTTATTTTTTGTTAGGTTCTCTAATAATTATTTTGTTGTTGAGTTTTGTTATTAATACGTTTGTATTGTTAGTTACGTTTTCTTGTATTGTTAATTCCACTTTCCTCTATGCACCCTGGTTCTACTTCCCCAAGCCCTGAAGGGTAGTTCATGGGCCCCCATAATCTGTACAACTAAATTTTAGTTTAAGTATCAGCAATTTCACCACATTCTCTGTTACTATGTATCTTCCAAATCAGTTTAACCTTGCATGACAATTGTGGTACTCCTACAAATCTTATTTGTTGTGTGTACCTAAGGGTTACGGTTGACTTTTATTGTTTGATGGCTATTGCAGCATCAAACTTGGGCCTCATTTTGTTTGTCAATGTACCCAATTATTGTAATAGTGATGGTTTTATTGTATTCCCAAATATTATGATTGTGATTGTTTGCATTTGTGTTTATGTTATATCTGATGTTTAGTCAATTGTAAGGGTTTTAGTTATATTCACCTGGTTATGATTGTTTGGTTTGTTTGCAACAGATCACCTATGGCCTACAACGACAACAACTACTATAATGATTATAGATCAAGGGGCGGAGTGTTATAGGAGCAGCAGTGATTTGTATGCTATGTATAACCTGTATGCTCAAAAGGTCTGTTACACTTCCCCCCACTTTTGTCTCTTCTCCTTCTTTGAATACCTGTGAAGTGGCTTTCCGCCTCTCCCTGCCTCCTGGAATGCTTGTGGGATGAATGGGCTGCTTGAACAGCAGGAAGATCAGAAGAGCTCCCAGGTAGACAAAGTGTCTGGAACACTAATTAGGCAGCGATCACATACCCAATGCTTGGACACTGTCCGAGGTGGAGTGTGACCAACCAGACATGGCCAAGACATCTCTAGTTGCAGGTCATGAGGAGCAGGTCCTTAAAAGGGGAAGGGGACATGTGCTCAGGAGTGCACTCACAAGATTGTACCTCCGCTAAAGGCCCTTCGCCTGGACCGCCTGGCCAGTGGTTCGCCGCATTGCATTCCACCGTGCCTCAGGAAGACTTACCTTCATTGCACCGTCCATTGCTGCGCTGTGGGACACTTACCTTGAAGGATCCTGACATCTCCAGTGCCGTGCCTGTCCTGGGAGCGTGAGTATGCGAGTGTGAGTGTGACCCCCCTCCCCCTTTTTTTTGAGCTTAGTTATCAGTATAATAAACGTGCTGCTTTCTGCCAAACTCTGGTGGGTCA
>NW_020664418.1:3066539-3085018 GCF_002925995.2 Terrapene triunguis | reverse complement strand
CAACAGAGGGTCCTGTGGCACCTTTAAGACTAACAGAAGTATTGGAGCATAAGCTTTCGTGGGTGAATGCGTCAGAATTGCGTCTGATGAAGTGGGCATTCACCCACGAAAGCTTATGCTCCAATACCTCTGTTAGTCTTAAAGGTGCCACAGGACCCTCTGTTGCTTTTTACAGATTCAGACTAACACGGCTACCCCTCTGATACTTAATACCTTACCTGGTGGTGGAAAAACTGGGAGATCTGCCGGTCTACAAGATTAAACCTGAAGTGGGGTCAGGGCAAATAAAGACAGTACATAGAAACTTTTAGTCCCTGTGGGGGAGTTGGTAGGCCCCCCTTACAAAGTGGACCACAACATGGCAACTGGGCAGAACAAATGTGCTAGACCAAAGCCACCATCTAACATGGACAGTGGGCCTCCTGCGGCTAACCTACCCCTACTCAGCACATCTGAGAGTGAGTCTGAGGAGGAAAACACTACCATGGTGTATCCTAGAATGGAAACGAGATTTCAGTCTCGATCAGCTGAACCGAGGGAGAGCGCCACTTCTTCAGCCCTAACCCCCATGGCGGAAGTATTTAGGCCCATTGCTGGCACACCCTTGCCACCAATGAGACCGCCCTGTGATGACACATTTAGGTTATTGGACAGTGAAGACATACAGGTGGAAGGTGTTCAGGATACCTTGGGCCTTCCACTATTAGAATCAGAGATGCAGGGGTCTATGCCAGTAGCCGAGGGATCCTCAAAGGAACCCTCACCATCTCTTGCCGAAGAAGATGTCCCCCCTGCCCCTGCAATGCCCACTCTCAATAGGCAGGACAGGGTTATAAGGCCAGTAAGCCAGTTAACTTATGATGCACCTGGGGTGGCTAGTGAAGAACCAATAAAACTTAGTTCACAAGCTTGTGGAAGCCATAGTGGGTTTCCTGAGGCCCTTTGGGGGAAACTAATGAATTTGATATAATATGGAGTGTGATTTATCGGGACAACAAATTCTTGGCTGGGGGGAAGATGTAAGCAGAGTCTGAATGAGCTCTCCCATGACATCTAGTGGTGAGCTGTGAAAAAAGACTTCAGAAGCGGATATAGTTTGCATGGACACACCCACCATGCCTATGTGCTCAGCATGATGGGATTGCTTGCCCAAATGATCACTTGTGGCTGGTGTTGGATCCCCAGTCTCCTTGTTATTGGGGCAGGAGTAATAAAGGGTTATCCTTGTTGTGTGAACCGAGGGCAGCAGAACTGTACCTGGCATACCCTGATGGAGGGACTCACCCTCAATGGAATGGCACTCGCTAGGCAGGGAACATGGGTTCCAAAGCCCCATGAGTTGAGAGAGGGTGGGGGTAGGTACCAGTACCTGGTGGTGAGGGCCCCGCTTAAGGATCCTAGACACCATTTGACCCATCCTCTCTCCATGGTACAATAAAAGAGCTAATTTAGATTCAATTGAGAGTCTAATTACATGCTGCAGAGCTGAAATTAGACCTACTTTGGGACAGTGTCTCTATTGCAAGAGACTGCGCGGTGGGCACCAGCAGTGAGGCTTCTTCCCTGCCCCCCCCCCCCACTAACAGCTGAAATCACTGAAAGTTATGTTAAGTGGAGGGGCCCTGAAAACATCTTGGTGAGTGGCCAGCCAGGCAGCTAGTGGAGAGGTGTGGTAACAGATGGCTTGATGATCAACAGATGGCTCAGGCAGTGGTGCTATAAGGAGGGCTTTGGGATGTATGGCCACTAGGAAGCATTCATGGACAGAGGACTGTTCTCTCGGAATGGACTTCACCTGAGTAGGGAGGGAAATAGACTTCTAGGATGGAGGCTGGCACAACTGATTAAGAGAGCTTTAAACCAGGAATTTGGGGGAGATGGATGGGAGATATCCAGGTAATCTCCACGCCGGATATTAACATTGAGAGGGAAGAAAATGAAGTAAGAAAGGATACAGCCGTGGGTAGGAGAATGAACATAAGGAAGAAGGGTAGTGTAGATGGATACTAGTCTAATAGGTGATACTGACAGTAGAATGTCTGTGCCTAATCGGGTAAAGAATGTGAGAGAAGCCAAACAGCAAAAATTAAGATGTTTGTACACTAATGTGAGGAGCCTAGGTAACAAAATGGAGGAACTAGAGCTATTGGTGCAGGAAGTGAAATCAGATATTATAGGGATAACAGAAACATGGTGGAATAGTAGTCATGACTGGAGTACAGGTATTGAAGGGTATGTGCTGTTTAGGAAAGACAGAAATAAAGGCAAAGGTGGTGGACTAGTATTGTATATCAATGATGAGGTAGACTGTAAAGAAATAAGAAGTGATGGAATGGATAAGACAAAGTCTGTCTGGGCAAAAAATCACATTGGGGAAGAAAGCTACTAGAGCCTCCCCTGGGATAGTGCTTGGGGTGTGCTATAGACTGCCGGGATCTGATCTGGTTATGGATAGAGACCTCTTTAATGTTTTTAACGAAGTAACTACTAATGGGAATTGTGTGATCATGGGAGACGTTAACTTCCCAGATATAGACTGGAGGACAAGTGCTAGTAGTAATAATAGGGCTCAGATTTTCCTGGATGCGATAGCTGATGGATTCCTTCACCAAGTAGTTGCTGAACCAACAAGAAGGGATGCCATTTTAGATTTGGTTTTAGTGAGTAGTGAGGACCTCATAGAAGAAATGGTTGTAGGGGACAACCTTGGTTTGAGCGATCATGAGCTAATTCAGTTCAAACTAAATGGAAGGATGAACAAAAATAGACCTGTGACTAGGGTTTTTGATTTCAAAAGGACTAACTTTAAAAAATTAAGGAAATTAGTTAGGGAAGTGGATTGGACTGAAGAACTTGTGGATCTAAAGGTGGAGGAGGCCTGGATTTACTTCAGGTCAAGGTTGCAGAAACTATCAGAAGCCTGGATACTAAGAAAGGGGAAAAAACTCATAGGCAGGAGTTGTAGACCAAGCTGGATCAGCAAGCATCTCAGAGAGGCGATTAAGAAAAAGCAGAAAGCCTACAAGGAGTGGAAGATGGGAGGGATCAGCAAGGAAAGCTACCTTATTGAGGTCAGAACATGTAGGGATAAAGTGAGAAAGGCCATAAGCCATGTAGAGTTGGACCTTGCAAAGGGAATTAAAACCAATAGTAAAAGGTTCTATAGCCATATAAATAAGAAGAAAACAAAGGAAGAAGAAGTGGGACTGCTAAACACTGAGGATGAAGTGGAGGTTAAGGATAATTTAGGCATGGCCCAATATCTAAACAAATACTTTGCCTCAGTCTTTAATGAGGCTAATGAGGAGCTTAGGGATAATGGTAGGATGACAAATGGGAATGAGGATATGGAGGTAGATATTACCACATCTGAGGTAGAAGCCAAACTCGAACAGCTTAATGGGACTAAATCAGGGGGCCCAGATAATCTTCATCCAAGAATATTAAAGGAACTGGCACATGAAATTGCAAGCCCATTAGCAAGAATTTTTAATGAATCTGTAAACTTGGGTGTTGTACCGTATGACTGGAGAATTGCTAACATAGTTCCTATTTTTAAGAAAGGGAAAAAAAGTGATCCAGGTAACTACAGGCCTGTTAGTTTGACATCTGTAGTATGCAAGGTCTTGGAAAAATTTTTTAAGGAGAAAATAGTTAAGGACATTGAGGTCAATGGTAATTGGGACAAAATACAACATGGTTTTACAAAAGGTAGATCGTGCCAAACCAACCTGAGCTCCTTCTTTGAGAAGGTAACAGATTTTTTAGACAAAGGAAACATAGTGGTGGGGGGAGGGATAGCTCAGTGGTTTGAGCATTGGCCTGCTAAACCCAGAGTTGTGAGTTCAATCTTTGAGGGGGCCACTTAGGGATCTGGGGCAAAAATCAGTACTTGGTCCTGCTAGAGAAGGCAGGGGGCTGGACTCAACAACCTTTCAAGGTCCCTTCCAGTTCTAGGAGATAGGATATCTCCATTAATTTAATTTACCTCAGTTTCAGTAAGGCATTTGATACGGTTCCACATGGGGAATTATTAGCTAAATTGGAAAAGATGGGGATCAATATGAAAATTGAAAGGTGGATAAAGAACTGGTTAAAGGGGAGACTACAACGGGTCATACTGAAAGGAGAACTGTCAGGCTGGAAGGAAGTTACTAGTGGAGTTCCTCAGGGATCAGTTTTGGGACCAATCTTATTTAATCTTTTTATTACTGACCTTGGCACAAAAAGTGGGAATGTGCTAATAAAGTTTGCGGATGACACGAAGCTGGGAGGTATTGCCAATACAGAGAGGGATCGGGATATCCTACAGGAAGATCTGGATGACCTTGTAAACTGGAGTAATTGTAATAGGATGAAATTTAATAGTGAAAAGTGTAAGGTCATGCATTTAGGGATTAATAACAAGAATTTTTGTTATAAGCTGGGGACTCATTACTTGGAAGCAACAGAGGAGGAGAAGGACCTCGGAGTATTCGTTGATCACAGGATGACTATGACAATGTGATATGGCTGTGAAAAAAGCTAATGCGGTCTTGGGATGCATCAGGCGAGGTATTTTCAGTAGAGATAAGGAAGTGTTAGTACCGTTATACAAGGCACTGGTGAGACCTCATCTGGAATACTGTGTGCAGTTCTGGTCTCCCATGTTTAAGAAGGATGAATTCAAACTGGAACAGGTACAGAGAAGGGCTACTAGGATGATCCGAGGAATGGAAAAACTGTCTTATGAAAGGAGACTCAAAGAGCTTGGCTTGTTTAGCCTAACCAAAAGAAGGCTGAGGGGAGATATGATTGCTCTCTATAAATATATCAGAGGGATAAATATCAGGGAGGGAGAGGAATTATTTAAGCTCAGTACCAATATGGACACAAGAACAAATGGATATAAACTGGCCATCAGGAAGTTTGGACTTGAAATTAGACGAAGGTTTCGAACCATCTGAGGAGTGAAGTTCTGGAATAGCCTTCCAAGGGGAACAGTGGAGGCAAAAGACATATCTGGCTTCAAGACTAAGCTTGATAAGTTTATGGAAGGGATGGTATGATGGGATAGCCTAATTCTGGCAATTAATTGATCTTAGACTATTAGCGGTAAATATGCCCAATGGTCTGTGATGGGATGTTAGATGGGGTGGGATCTGAGTTACTACAGAGAATTCTTTCCTGGGTGTCTGGCTGGTCAGTCTTTCCCACAGGCTCAGGGTTTAGCTGATCGCCATATTTGGGATCGGGAAAGAATTTTCCTCCAGGTACAGATTGGCAGAGGCCCTGGGGGTTTTTCGCCTTCCTCTGCAGCGTGGGGCACAGGTCACTTGCTGGAGGATTCTCTGCACCTTGAAGTCTTTAAACCACAAGTTGAGAACTTCAGTATCTCAGACATAGGTCAGGGGTTTGTTACAGGAATGGGTGGGTGAGATTCTGTGGCCTGCGTTGTGCAGGAGGTCAGACTAGAAGATCATAATGGTCCCTTCTGACCTTAAAGTCTATGAGTCTATAAGTGGCCAGCAGGGTGGCGGGTGATGAGGACCAGAGCAGTGCCCTGCAGAGGTGCGGCAATCAGCTGTTGGGGTGACGAGCGAGTGCCCGAGCAGTTGAGTGTGTAAGGTGCTTCCCTACGGCCCCCCCGCTCCACACAGGGTGGGAGGTGAACTCTGCGGATGAACCTCTGAACTCTGGGGCTGCACTGGCCAAGGACAGCAACTGTGAGTGGGGTACAGAGAGGGGATGGGCACGTTAAAGGGACTTTTGGGCTTCTGGACTTAAGATCCTGAGGGGAAAAGGACACTGCCCAACTTACTTGGGGGTGGGTCTTTTGCTCATGGTTTGTGTTTATGAATCCTAGTTGCGGTGTTTTCCCAAATTAATGCTGAGTTACTTACCGCCTTTTATTAAAAGTTTTTGCTACACTCAGACTCTGTGTTTGCAAGAGGGGAAGAATTGCCTCTTAGAGGTGTCCAGGGGGTGGTGGTGTAATTGTCCCAGGTCACTGGGTGGGGGCTCAAGCCGGTTTTATGTTGTATTGTTGAAAAGGAACCCCTAGATACTGAACCCAGCCCTTGTTGCTGCTGGCTCCACCTGGCAGAAGGGTTACATGAGTATGACACTCACCACTATTCCCTTCTTTGCATAGGTGCTGGAAGTACAGGTGCTGGGCGTGCTGCCTCACCCACTGGCTTGAAGTAGTAATAACAACCCAAATACATGGTTCCCACCAAGAGCATCCCTACTATAAAAATTGTTCTAGCACCACTGCATATGTGGACAAGCTATTCCTTGCCACAGCTCAGCTGAACCTATTACTGTCTTGTAAAATCAAAATGGGCTTTCTCAAGTCATTCAGTAAGAGGCCCCTTCCCTGTTAGTACTGACCCTGTGCTCCAGGATAGTGGTAGGGGCACTATACAGCTGGAGATACCAACTTTATCCACTTGCACAGAACTTTTCAGCTATATTTGTTGATGCACTTTACAAAGGTAGGTAAGTCTCATACCTATTTTACTGATGGGGAAACTGAATGATGGAAACATTGCCCAAGCTCATTTTGATTTTACATTTTAGCACTGTGCCATGTTATTGGGGGTCAGTACTCAATAGTGCTACTTCCTGACTCACCAACTTCCCCTCCTGCATCAACTGAATTGTCTGTGGAGGTCTGCAGACCAGTTTCTGACACAGCAAGCCCCTGCTTATGTTATGAGCACTAAGGAGATTGCCACCTAAAGCGATGTGTCTGCAGAAACCCCAAATGAACAAGACTACACAGTGTTATTAGAGCATCATGTATGCAGTCAGACAGATTACATCTTTACATAAAACGTTAGTGTCGCCAGATGAAACATTCCCTCCCCTTTTCTAGGGATAGGCCCATCAAAGTTATCTTTTGCTATGCCTCAAGAGTATCAGAAGATCAGCCTCTCTGGTGAGTTTGGCATCCTTTCTCTTTTCTCCACTGCAGCATTGCCTTCCCATCCAAGGACATAGCAGGTGTGATTCTCCACTGCTTTGCACTTTGTGCTGCCATTTGGACATGCCAAGTGAGTATGAAACACTACCAATCCGAACTGGCAGTGTTGTACACTCACTTTGCATAGACGTAAATGACAATACAAGACAGTGGAGAGGCCTTGAACAATTTTGCATTGTGTAGCATGGGTGTCTGCAGGTGCAAGTCATAGTACACAGATCCTACTTTCCTCGGGCAACATTTCTTATGGCATCTGTGATTCTGATCAGGTCTTTTATTAACTCTCTTCTTTTAAGCCCCTTGTCCAAATCCACTTCTCTGTCCACTATAGACACATTTAGCTTCCCATGTGACTGAATATTCATCTTATCCTTTCCCTTGTGCTTCCCCACCACTCACCCCTGCAATGTTGTCAGCTCCTCCTCATGTTCTCCTCTTGACAGGAGGCCCTGATTGTGCAAAGACTTGCTTGTCATGCTTAACTTTAAGCATTTGAGAATTCCTTTGTAAAGTTAAGAGTGTGAAGCTTTTTAGGATTGGGGCCCTAGATTGTAAGCTCTTCAGGATGGGGAATGGCTTTTGATTTGTTCTGTGCAGTGGCATGCACTTCTATGGTCCTATAGTAATAATAAATAAAATAGTAGTAATAATTAGCAATAATTAACTGCTACATCTATAGCTAACTGCAGCTACTCTGTTAATGATCAGATTGGGTGCCATGGGAGATACCATGGGCACAGTGGCATCAATTAGTGTGTGTATTATATATTTTACTTTTGTAGCTATGTTCTTGATGGTGTAGGGTCCTGTGTCCACTGATGAGGGAATGCTGTCTTTAGCAGAACCAATGGTAAGCAATGTTGTCTAGAGGTTGGAAGAAAGTGGGGTGGGGAAACTGGTAGTCAGGGCTCCAAGGTTCTAGTCCTCTGTCACTGACTCACTTTATGACCTGGAGCACGATGCTTAAGGTCTCAGCTTCCCCATCTGCAAAACGGGGTAATAATAGCATGCTGTCAGAACTGGCTGGTGCTTGTGAAGTGCTGTGCTCTGAGATCATCAGGTGGTGGAAGGTGTTGTGTAAGGAAAAGGTATCATTGCCTGCCCTGCGCCCCAGCACTTACACCCAAATTAGACAGCAAGCCCCAGGCGCTGCAGAAGGAAAGGTGTGCTGGTGGGTGGGTGCGCTTTACGCCCATCTCTCGCTATGAGCGACCAGGATGGGGGTGGGGGAAGGCAGATTGCCTCAGAGCTGCCCACTGAAGGGCTTCTTGCACCTCCCTCTGCTGCATGTGGCACTGGCGACAGGCCAGCGGCTGGGTTAGCGAGCCTTCGGGACCGAGCCAGTCTGACGAGCCCCGCGTTTCTGGCGTGGGAACGGTGGAAGAGCCCTGGAGAGGCGCTGTCCCTGAAAGCGTTAAAGCTGCGCTCCTCCCCTCGCAGTACAACCCTCTCCGGGGACCTTCCCAGCAGCCTTTGCTGGCTCTCCCCCGGCCAAACAAAGAGCGCAGGAGCTTTCAAACTGCTGCAGCCCCACGCCGAGTTGGGTACCGGAGAGGGGCCGGCGGGGGCCTCGCTAGTGGAGCCCAGCCGGGCTGGCAGCGGCTCAACGTGGCCTGGATCGTTCCCACTCGCCGTACGTAGACACGGGGATCGGACTCGTGGTGCGTGTGCTTCCCTGGTCCAATGGGGCGCGGCTGGGGTAATGGGGAGGTGTCTCCAAGTCACAGGCACTGGCCAGGGAGCTGCCTGCCTTGCTGGCCGCGCCTCGGGCTGTGTGCCATCTAACTGCGGTATTCCTGCGCGCTGGCTGGGACCTCTGGCTCCGCTCCCTGTAGCCCCCGGTGTCTCCTGAGTGCGGTTTGGTGGCTATACGTGGGGGTCCCTCCTGCTGCCCTGGTTGTAGGTAGCTGAGGGTCAGTCAGGTCTCTGCGAGCCGTGACATAGCCAGATTCAGGTAGCGAGTCAGTGTCAGCGCGGGGTCAGAAATCAGAGGGGGCAGTGTGGAGGGAGCAGGAGGTGCTATTTGCTAATTCGGCCTCTGTGGCTTCATACCCATCACTTCATCTCTCTGTCTCGCTTGTCCTAGCCATAAAATATGAGCAACAATACTGACTGCTACCTTCTTCATAGAGGTGGACAGAGGGTGGTGCTGTTAAGATTTGTCAGTGCACAGTCAACCTGTGGAACTTGGATGTTCTGAAGGCAAAAACTATAACTGGATTCAAAAAAGAATTAGGTAAGTTCATGGAGGATAGGTCCATCAATGGCTATTAGCTAAGATGGTGAGGGTTGCTACCCCATTCTCTGGGTGTTCCACCCATCCATTCCCTGCATCTGGGATGGGTCACTTGACGATTGCCCTGTTCTGTTCATTCCCTTTGAAGCATCTGGTATTGGCCACTGTCAGTAGACAGGATACTGGGCTAGATGGACCACTGGTCTGACCCAGTGTGGTGGTTCTTATGTTTTTAATGTTTGTAGAGTGCCATAGAAGTGTGAACTATGACTGTGTCATGTGACCAGGTGCTCTGTTTCTATGTCTGTCTTTTTAGTTAGAGGGTACGCCATCACTGGCATGGAGATGCTTATAGAGAAGGGTCTCCTAAAACTATAAAGTACCTAGATGATCAGTTAGCTAATGCTTCAATTGCACAGCATGCTGAAGCACTCAAGTTTGATTGTTGTTTATTTTATTATGAAGTGGATGGTGGAAAGATGCACTTGCCCAGTACATGGCATTGTTCTATTTGACCATGCAGCACCGTGCCTGTTGCACAAAGATTGAATCCTGGTGCCATCTCATCATAAAGCAACTCATTGCTGATGGTTTCCATTCATTGCGGGCACTTTAGGCTCTGTTTTTGTTTAAATTAAGATCAGAGGTGTGTGACTCTCTCCACGTGTGCTAATGAGATGAGCATTTGGCTTTATGGGATGTGATCGCCTGTCATGCTGGCAGTAAACAAACTGCAAGGTGGGGAGGATTTTACCTATGTGCTCTGGAAGCTGGAAACCTTTCATCTTAATTGCATGTGTAATAATGAGACCAAATTGTCACTGGAGGGAATTGAGATGACATATTTGTAACAACTGCACACCTGGGCATTAAACACATAGGTTTGAAACTGTAGACGAGAGTTTTTTCTTGGTTTCCCTCTCCCCTCATTGTACCCTTCCGAAAATAACATGGACTCTGTCAAGTTGGTGAAAAATCAGAATTTACCTAGAAGTTGTAGCATATTTTTAACTGTAGACTCTGATCCTCTGGATTTTGATCCACCTACACCATCATGGTTTAAAACTGATCCTTGCAACACAGTCTTGCTGCTAGTTCAAAAACAAACAAACCTGTAACTTCTAGTACTGTACATGGATGAGAGTGCATCAGCATCAGTTTGTTTGTGTAGGATCTGGGGGCTTAAAAATGTGCAGTGATGCATGGTTTTTCAGTGACATTTATAAAGCATGCCCTGCCTCTGTACGAATATGCTTGCTAAATATTAAACCTCTTTATCCCAACACAAGGAACAAGAATTACATTTTCTTTAGACATTTGCAGGACACACAATAAGTCAGAGGTGTGGGGTGTGTGGTTTTATTTTTAAATTCTCCAAGCTGCTTCAGAATCATGTGCTGGTGGGGGAAATTAGGAGGCTTAAAGCTATAGTAGCATTTTTAAGCTAGGTCAGTAGTAGGTAGTCATTCTCCCTAGGGCACTCTTGGGGCTTGTCTTCACTACCCGCCTGGATCGGCGGGTAGAAATCGATCTCTCGGGGATCGAATTATCGCATCTCGTCGGGACGCGACAATCGATCCCCGAATCAACGTGCATACTCCACCAGCGCAGGTAGGAGTAAGCGCAGTCAACGGGGGAGCCGCGGCGGTCGATTTGCCGCCGTCCTCACAGCGGGGTAAGTCGGCTCAGATACGTCGAATTCAGCTACGTTATTCGCGTAGCTGAATTTGCGTATCTTAAATCGATTTCCCCCCTCCCCCCCCCACCAGTGTAGACCTAGCCTTAGTCAGACAGACATAGTGGATATGCTGGATCGCTGGGCCTTTTGGCCCATAACCTCTTGTGTCTCAGGAAATCAACTTCTTTTGGCAGGAATTTTGCTTTCTTTCTGACCTGTGATGTTAGATGGCCTAACTTTAAGATCAGTGGTTCTTACTGAGCAAACAACATTTTTCACACTTGTGTAAAAGCATACAAGGTAAAGATCATAACACTTAAAAATACATAACACACCTTTTTTCTGTAGTCTCAAGATGTTTCTCACCTTCTGTTTAAGGATCTTAGTGCTTCAAAACCAAACTATTTTAGCCAAACTTCTGTGAAATAGGGAAGTACTATCCTCCATTGTACAGACTGTGCAAATGAAGCACGGAGAGATTGACTTGTGTAGACATAGATCTTGCTGGGCATGAGTAAACTTGCATATAGCTTGATTTGAGTGCAAGATTGTAAATAAGGGTGTGACAGGCTGTGTGCTGGAGATTTTCAGGCTAATTGAGATAAATGGGAACTGTGTGAATTGATACACATGAAATGTAGATAAGGTAAAAACATAAGTTATTGGTCCTTACATGATGTGCAAAGCGATTGGTCCTTACATGATCCATATGATGTCCAAACCAATTAGATTAAAAAAGTATAGATGTTAGTAGCTAGGAAAAACATATATAAACTGTGTAGTGTGGGGTCTAATTTGGAATTGTGGCATCACCCTGTACCTAACCCTGCTCAGCAAGGGAATAGAGCTGTTACATGCCTAATAAAGTAACCTTAGTGATGATCTGGAGTCGAGCTGAGTGTTTGGATCCCAGAGAACTGGATGGAGCATTCTCCCAGAACTGGATGAGGTGTTCTGGGTAAGCCAAGTGGAAAAGATTTTGGAGGGAATCCTAACAACTTGTCAAAGGCTAGAGAGAGAGAGATACTGTGGCAGAGTCAGGAATGGAACCTATCTTTCTTCCAAGTATTGTGCCTTAGCCAGAAGTCTCTTCTTCCTCTGACATACTGAAGACTGACAGAAAAGTGATATTGTTTGTTATGATGCTCTCCCTTAGCAGAGAGTGAGTCAGCATGGCTCAGATAATCTTCATTCAACCAGCCAACTGTTCTTCTGATAACCAATTTCTCTCTTGTAACAAACCTGCTCCTAGGCCTTTTCCTAAAGCAGCTACCTGAATAACTAATTCTGCAGAGAAAATCAGGACTCTGTAACACAGAATGTTTGCACAGACTTCTCTTTAGGGTTGGATGGTTTCCATTTTGTTAGCTCTTTGTCTCCACAGTATGACTTGACTAAAAGCTAGCACAGTGGAGAACTGTGCTAAAGAATTGCCAGGGCCACGCTACCAAACCCAGAAAGGACTTCATGTCTGTTCTATAGAGTCTGTACTTGCAAATGTTCTTGACTAGCTTGAACTGTTTTTCATGTATAGTTTCACCAAGATTTGGTTTAGGACATTGTGGCACTGACAGGCCAGCTCAAGCCAAAGCCATAGGGCAAGTCACTTGTGTATGAATATCAAAGAAATGTTAAGTGTAATAATATGCATAGACTAATTCACTCGTGTTAATTGAGATAAAAGGAGATGTTAATTGTATTGTTTTCGCCTATCTATATCCTGTTGTTTGCTATCATATTACAATTACACTAGGTATATCCTGTAATTAGATAAAAGTGTGTGTTAGTGAACATCAGAAGGTATTTGATGTATAAACATCATGAAAACTAATGAAGGATTGTTGTTTGCTATTAAAAACATTTGCATTTATGTATAATTCTGTACCTAAAATTACTCCTCAAAGAAATCTTGTGAAATATTAATGAAGGACTTAATGGCTGTACCAGGAAATGCTAATTTCAAAGCAAGGAGCCAGATAGTGAGTAAAAACACGTGTAAGAGTGTTATCTGTGGAAATAAGATATAAATACTGATTCAAAGAAATGCTCTTTCATCTCTATTTGGACTCTTACAGGGAAGATACCAAATGCAAAGTGGAGATCCCCTGAAACAGCTGGGTTCCCTGAAAAGATTTTTGGGAAACTGGGAGTTTAAATGATAGCAGTTGATATAATAGACTTACAAACTTAGACTCACCTGGTAAAGTATTTTACCTGCTTTAACCTCTAACCCTCTCATTTCTTTTTCTTAGCCAATAAATATTTAGTTAATTTACTAGAGAATTGGCTGCCAGCGTTATCTTTGGTCTGAGATACAAAGTACCAATTGATCTGGGTAAGTGACTGATTTGTTATTGACCACTGTCGGAAGACAGGATACTGGGCTAGATGGACCTTTGGTCTGATCCAGTATGGCCGTTCTTATGTGATTTTTCAGTTTATGTGACCATTATCACTAAGGCCAGTTTGTCTGGGTGTCAGGATAGGTTGGAGTGCCTAAGGGGACTGTCTGTGACTCCGTGGTAAGACCGGTATAGTGATCCAGGAGTGCACCTTTGTTACCGGCTTGGTGAAATCTGCTAATAGAATATACCACCAGTTTGGGGTGTCTGTCCTGTTTTCTAACCCTCTGACCTGAGATTGGCACTCACAGTTGTGAGCCACTTTAGACAGTGTGACAGACTGATATTTTATCTCTTCCTGAGCCAGTGCACCTTTCCCTGAAACACCGTCTACCCAGCTTGCTGGATCCTTTTGATTTCTTTCTCCAGATACAGTACTTAATGTTTTCCAATCAGTCAGTACTCATTCATCTACAGTCAGTACTGTAGACGAAAACATCATCCAGGTAAGCTGCTAGGAAATCCCCATGCCCCTTAAAGACTATGTCCAGCAGCCTCTGAAATAGGGACAGAGCACCAAGTAACCCAAAAGGCATAATTGTAAATGGAGCTGTTACACCAGGACTTGTGCTGTTGCCCAGTGCTACCAAAGACTGAGTTCCTATCCTGAGGTGCATTTCTATCCAAGCATGACCAGTCCACTCACCTCCATTAGTAGGAGGCTTTCCCAGGTGTGTAGTTACTCAGAATTGATGGTAATGTTTCATTTTTTTAAAGTGTTTTTTCACCCTTCTGTTTGCCCTTATGGCTCCCAGCCCTGCAGATGGATGTACATGGTAGGGATCCTTACTTCCCACATAAAAGCCTGTTAACATGGCTCTGCATGGGTACAGGGTTTTTCCTGCACATGCCTGATTGCATGATCAGGCCTTATCTATTTACAACTGAAATGCAACTCTGTGGAACATAGCCAGGTAGGTGAAAGAGAGGGGTATTTTGGTCAAATACACTGTGCCAAAACTCTGCTGTTAAAAAGGGCAATGGGACCTTTAATATCCATGCAAAGTAGACAAGACCTCTGCTTTGTAGGATTTGAAAGACCCACTCAGTGTAAACTGCATGGAGTTCTACTCTGGAAACGAGAGCTGGGTCAGCCTTGCTCTTTGTGTGATGGTGGTTAGGAAGTGAGCTGAGCGGCCGTTTCAGGGAATATCATGTATATTTCTATATGATACTAACCTGTTTTTTCCAGCAACATATTTGATTTCTGGCTTACAATGTATGTCATTGGCCGTGATGAGATTCAGATGTCAAGGGGAGTCGGAACACTGGAATGCAAACATCGCTTAACATCAGACAAAGTGTCCTACATTTAACAGTAAATGCAATCACTAGTCAGTGATGCTTCCCCAGCCTCCATGAATAAGTGGCATTGTCTCTAACAGTGGGACCACAAAACCAAACTGAGGGGAGATTTCTAATGGAAACTCCAGCAAATTCAAAACTGAAGGTCAGGGAAGCTACCTTCTTTTTTAAAAAATTGATTTTCTCTGTTCCAAAAAGATAAAAGCTAAGAAGTTAATGAACCTCTGGAAGGGTCATGGTGGAGGAATGTAAAGGTCTCTTTAATAAATGTGTAACTCAGTCAGTTATGTTACATAACCTTTGTGCCCCGAGCAGCCACAGCTCTGTCATCAAAAACGATGTGGAGAACTCAGCCCTTACAAATATGTAGCTTGTTTGGTAAAGGAAAGCTGGAAGCATGCAGAGGGATCAATATAAACAAACGCTAAACAGAAAACAAGGCAGATCAGAGCTGTTAAAGTACAGACTTGAAATACTTAGGTTATTAGCTGCTGGAAATACCTAGCTGTTAAAGTGCAGACTGGAAATACCTAGCACTGGAATGGGTTACCTAGGGAGGTGGTAGAACCTCCAGCCTTAGAGGTTTTTAAGGCCCGGCTTGACAAAGCCCTGGCTGGGATGATTTTTAGTTGGTGTTGGTCCTGCTTTGAGCAGTGGATTGGACTAGATTGTGGCGACGAGAAAGGAAAGGAGACAGAACGCCAGGTCGTGGTAGCCAAAAAGCCTCCCAGGAACTTTTCACTGGGGTTTTTATTCTTCTTACTTCCCTGTTTACAACACTTCTAAGTGGTTAAATTCTTGCGCATAGGAGGAGCACACAGTGTACAACAACATGAGATAACAAACCCA
Source organism: Terrapene triunguis (assembly GCF_002925995.2). Taxonomy (NCBI): domain Eukaryota; kingdom Metazoa; phylum Chordata; order Testudines; family Emydidae; genus Terrapene; species Terrapene triunguis. The sequence continues at coordinate 3,069,581 of NW_020664418.1, read as the reverse complement.
TATCTTGTGCACGTGAAAGCAAGCAGCAAGGGTGGTGATCAGGTCAGCCAATAAATTTCCCAAACACAGACGCTGGGGTAAAGGCCGCTCCGGCCTCGTAGCCATGGGAACAGTGTGCCGCACCCGTGGGCTGACGATTCGGGAGCTATGCGTCCCTACACTAGATGACCTCCTGAGGTCTCTTCCAACACTAATATTCTATGATTCTAAGATTGAAAAAATTGGGTTTGTTTAGTCTGGAAAAGAGAAGACTGAGAGGGGACATAACTGTTTTCAGGTACATAAAAGGTTGTTACAAGGAGGAGAGAGAAAATTTGTTCTTAACCTGTGCGGATAGGACAAGAAGCAATGAGCTTAAATTGCAGCAAGGGAGGTTTAGGTTGGACATTAGGAAAAAATTCCTAACTGTCAGGGTGGTTAAGCACTGGAATAAATTGCCTAGGGAGGTTGTGGAATTTCCATCATTGGAGATTTTTAAGAGCAGGTTGGATGAACATCTGCCAGGAATGGTCTAGATAATACTTAGTCCTGCCATAAGTGTAGGGGACTGGACTAGATGACCTCTCGAGGTCCCTTCCAGTCCTATGATTCTATGAATATCTAGTCAGGAAAGAGAACCTGTTGCTCTCCTGGGCAAGTCTGTTTTCCTCTCCTGAGCAGGAGCAGTAAAATAGCCAGAGTCTTGCTGTGCAATTTGTATAGTGCACCTAAAACTAGCCAGAATAGAATGGGATCTACAACCATTCACCTCCAGTTTGTTGGTCTGAATTTTGCCCAGTTTAGTAAGGAACCAAAAAATGTTACTATCTGACAGCTTTGCAGTGGCTTTTGTGACATGGATCTGTGGGGCTCGTTCCAGTATCTAGTGCACAAGAGCCCACATTCATAAACCACCATCACAGAACCAATTACTGTAGTCCTGTTAATCTTTGTACAAAGGCTAAGGTCTAATGGACCATGGAGAATGCCCTAGCCTCTCCTCCTTAGAGGCGTACTCACCTCATCCCTGAAGAATATTGATAGGGCTGTATGGAAAGAGCTTGCACTACTGTTGTCTGTGCTGCACTCTTTCTGGAAAGGACTCCAATCTCCAAGGGTGTCATGTTGGCAGCTTTCACAAGCAGAAAGTCACTTGAAACTACAACCAACTGATCATGACCTTGAATATTCCTGGTCAATGGGAAATCTAAATGCTGACATAATTACTTATTACAGGTGCTGATAAAACAAGAGTGGTCCAAAGGTGTCTCCAAAGAATGGATGCCTGAACCATCTTAAGCTAGCCCCAGAGTGAATTCTCCATAATGTGTTGGGAGGGAGAGAGATTCCTACTGAGGTACATTTGGCTGAACAGGAGTGGAACTAATGGTAAAGGCAGGCAGCTCTCATGCACTAATGACAGGAGAGCTGGGCCCCTGAGAGGGATGGTACAAAGTGGGAAGCTTCTCCAAGGAATTAGGAAGCTGTGGAATTACCAACTCTACTGTCCCTCCTCATTGTTCCCTGTCCCTGTTCATGCAGGGAGTCTGGATAAATCCAATGCATGAGTTGTTAGTGGCTTAGTCAAGACCGTGAGTTATCCTGCTGTGGGGAGTTCTTGCTGATTAACTGGAGTCCATAGGCATCTGCCAGTGTAAGAGGTGTGAGTCCTGTAACAAGGGGAGTTAACTAGATGGTGCTAGAGCATACTTCTGCGACTGGAGTTCAGGTCTTGGTTAGAAAATACTTGAACAAAGCAACTGTTCCCCTGTCTAGAGCAGGGGCTCTTGACCGTGGGGTGTGAACTGGTGTTAGGGGTTTGCAGCCATTCTGCTCTTCCCATATTGCTAAAGGGCAGGGAGGGCCGAGTTACTGGGGAGGGATCGTAGTATGGCAAAGGCTGACCCTGTCCGGTCTGAAGCTAATAACAGCATGTAAACAAGTCCTTGTACCCAGAGGTACGTTTGGTCTCCCTCAGCTTTCCAGTGAACAGGACCTAGTGCACACAACAGTGTATGGATAGTTTTTAGTTGTAAACAATTCTGGATCAGAATATATTGTACATCTCTTGAATCTAGTTTATTCCTCTCAGTCTCACAAAGGAGGGAGTAAAACTCAGAGGGACATGGTGACTGCTCTGAAATTAGATTCAAGGAGACTCCATTTCTCCCTGTGGCTTTCCCTGGATAGTTTGCAATAATCACTGTGCCTTCTTGGCAGACCAAAGGAACTGCATTAATAAACACACATGCCAGTTTGGCAACAGCTCATGAAAAGAGCTGATGTTCGCTTTGTGGCTGCCACTTGAAGTAGTTGCCTTAGAAATGTCCATGATAATGAAGTAGCTTGCTAATATCTCTTGCTTGGAGAAAACCAGGTCTGCCCTCTAAGTTGAGTAGTGCTACAGAAATGCTGGGGGGAGGAGGGATGATGGAAATGACTCTGAAACCAATGCTTTAAAAAACCAACCCTAGGTGCTGCTAACAACAAAGTGTCAATACATTAATTCTGGGTCTTATCCATCCTTGCCCCTCTCCCCTCCACTTCTTGCTTTGCTCCCATGTGTCCCACCTGCTCTGGATGCCAGGCTGTCATAATGAGCCTGGGTTCTCCATCATTCAGGCAGCTAAATTACAGAACAACCCTTTTTAAACAAAATAACAGCAGTAGATCTTATCAGAATTCCCTGCAGGCAACAAGCTGGCCCAGATAACACTGGCAGAATAGCCAGGTCGCAGGGAAGGCAAAGCTGGGTGCCTGCTATTGCTGTTAATTGTGATAGCAGTGTACATGTGAGTGCATGCACCCCCTCATTCCTTTTCTCCCCTTCCCACTGCTAGCACATCTGACCTCCTAGCCTCAGCAGTCTGGTTTTGTGGCCAATGTGTGGGAGATGGATTCAGGTGGGAGTCTCAGATTCGTATGATCTGGGCCCTGTGGTCTGAGGAGGACCCTTGGAGCAGCAAGCAGCATGTTGTGCAACTGGTTACTGTCCCAGCAGCAGGGCCGGCTCCAGGCACCAAGCACCCAAGCTGGTGCTTGGGGCGGCACCTGGAGGGGGGC
>NW_020664418.1:3021355-3066139 GCF_002925995.2 Terrapene triunguis | reverse complement strand
CGGCAAAAAAGCCAGAGCCGGCCCTGCCCAGCAGCACCCTGTGCCTGAGCCAAAGCCCACTGAAGTCAGCGGAAATATGTCCATTGAGGACAGTGGACTTTTGAATCATTCTGAGGAGAAGCTGGGTGTAGGGAGCTTCTTACAACAACCCTGGGTCTCACCAAGATGGGAGCTGGAGGAGGGGTGTGCAGGGGAGATGGGCAGCGTCTGGGAGTTGTATGGCTATCTTGGTGGTAGGGCAGTGAAATTTAATTGTGGGGTATCTTTCTTGATGTGCTTGAGGTGGGGCATACAAAGCTTGGTGGTGCATTGGTCCAGTATAGTCTTAATCAACCCCTGCTCAGATAAAAATCCAAGCCTTGCACTCTTAATTTGCGGGCACTCAATACTGGTGACTTGGGGATTTCTCCGCACCCAATCTCACCTCACACTGCCTCTGTAGGTGAACCCCTTGCTAGAGTATTTCCTCTTCCCCTTCACATGTGATGGTTTATTCTGCTGTTTTGGGAATTACCCCTAGAGTCCCTGCCTGAGACTGTTATGATGGGTATATGGAAGATCTACACTTGCCTTTGAACTTACATGCATCTGAGATCCTTTCTACTACAGTCGATAATTAGTTAATTGTATGTTTGTTTTCAAAGGTGAAGAATTGAACAGCTTGATAACCTAAAGGGAAGGCTCTGAAGCAGCACACAGTGATGATTTACTCACTGAAGGTGTCTTGTGGCTTAAAGGAAAAGGGTTACAGAGCTCCAGCTTGACTCTGCCTCCCTGCTGTGACCTGCCTGAATGACCCTGCCATACCTTCCATATGGAATCCTGTCAGCTGGCAGTGCTAGTACTGAGATTTACTGGAGAGCCAGGCAACCGGGTGCTAGGGGTTCTGCTGACTGTGCTCGTCTGAGCCAGGGCAGTTCCATGCCAGTGATTAATGTAAGCAGCTGCAAAAACATTGATTAGGGTTTGAGCCACAGCTGTCGGGCTGGAGTTCGACTGACTTCTGAACTGGCCAGTTCCAGCAAGTAGGGTACCACATGCACTCAAGAACCAAAATCTGAACTCTGCCACGACAGCTCCTGGCTGGCATCCCAACAGTTAGTGGGGTCCCCCACTGTCTTCTCTCCCCCAGCCCCAAAAAAGGGTGTTCACATACTCAATACCAAACAGAGTGACCGAGTCCCATCTGATATGACAGGCCCGGGATGCCCAGGCTAATTGAGCTTGTAAAGGTCCTGGGATAGCACAAACAATTTTTAATAGTGATGTGACACCTGGTAAATAGCACAGGGGCTTCCTAGTGGATGGGAAACATTCCTTGCTGTTTGTAAAGGAGTTTAGAGGATCTTTTTTGTTTAAACAACAACTTTCAAAGAAGAGGCTGCACAAGAGTTCTGACTCCACTCCACCCCTTTTTTCTTCTTTTGCTTATAGGATGAAGACAGCTAGCTGAGCCCAAGTTGATCCACAGTTTGGTATGTGAGACATATGCCAACCCTCCAACTGGGACACTAGCAAGTTGGATTTAGCCTGCCACTTACCCCCTCAGCGTGACCGGCCCAGGACATACGGGTTGCCACTCTCGTTCCAACGGGCTGGAAGTTGAATCTCTTTCCACTTTGACAAGGGAGACACTCCACTGCTGTGTCACTTCCTTCCTGTTCCTCTCCCACAAGGAGCTGCAAGCCTGAAAAGAGTGGATCCTTCTATGTCTCTGATGACCAGGACAGCATCCTGCAGCCGCTATCGGTCTGGAGCTGTGGTGACTCCAGAAAGGGCCATGGCTACTATAGGCAGCCCTGGGACACAAAACTAGCAGAGGCTTAACCTCTTCACTTGCATGGCATGCCCTCTTGTGCCACAGATACTACCTCTATTACTACCCACCAAGTGCCTTGTCTCCTTAACTGGCTTCTGGGACAGGAGTAATGTCACTAGGGTCCTCGTGGGAGGAACATGGCTCAGCTGGCTGCGCTAGCAGGAATCCCGACTAAGGATGTAGCTACAGAACACTAGCACAAAAAAGCAGATTGGGAGGGGCTTTGATCCATGCCCCTTGTCCTGCCGAGTGAGCGATGGGCCGCTTGGATGACCATGCCAAGAAGCGGATAGTGGAGCTGCGCAAAGCCGGGCTGAGCTTCCGCAAAATCAAGAAGGTCCTAGAGCTGGACAATATCCGGGTGACCCCGCAAGCTGTCTACCTGTTCCTCAAGCGTAAGAATGTGGAGCCGGCACAGCCTCCAGGAGCCTCCCATTTCCAACCAGCTGGAGGCCGGGGGAGCAGGAGAACGGCCATCAACCGGGCTGGCTGGGAGGATGAGCAGCTCTGGAACTTGCTGCAGGAAAATGAGACTGAACAGAACAAGCAGGCGGAGCCCAGAGGCAGCAGGCAGCCAGGTCCCAGGACCCCAGCACTCCCCGGAAGAGCCACCGTGAGCTGCAAGGAGCCACACCTCCGTGATAACCAAGACTGCAAGGATGGCATCAAAATAGTCAGCGTGACATCGCTGTGGAAGGATAGTGGGCAGTTTGGGAAGGTGCCTACAGTGCCCATGGGCCCATCTCCAGCGGCACAGCTATCCCCTATTAACAGTAAGGCCTGGCTTTCTCATTCGTTGTCCATTAGTCTTGGATAGGCCTCTCCACTTCTCTAAGCAGCCTGGTGAGTTGCCAAGCAGTACCAAGGGTCTCTGCTCACATCCCTGTTTTCCAAACCCAGGCAGGCTGGACAGGACTCTTAGGCCCTGGAGCATAGCTGAGGTGGGGGGAAAGTGCATGGTGGAGCTGGAAGGACTTAGTCCCTATAGATGGAGGGGTCTCACTTCTCTGTGGGGCTGGGGAAAGGCTGGCACTCAGTTCAAGGGTCTCATTTGAAAGTGCTTCTCTCTCTGGTTACTCTGTCAATCCATCCAGGTGACGACTGCTCTGGGATTCGGACCTCAGCTGTGGGTAGCCACCCGGCTCCACTCCCATCAGCCACGGCGCAGCAGCAGCCGAACACCCGGGGCAGGATGTTCTTGTCGCCTGCCAGGAATCCAGCCTTAATTGTGAAGAAGAAGATTGTGGACAGGGCCATCCACCTCCAGAAAAAGGTACAGGGCTGGAAGAGGCAGACTGGCCGTCCTGTGGCTAGAAACCCCTTCTCCAGCCCAGCAAGACTGGGGATCCGCTCAGGCAGCGACCCATCAGGTTACAGTTAAATTGGCCTGAAAGGGTTGGTAACACTCCCTGCGTCCCCAACTGGAGAAGGCTCTGTGGGAACCCAGGCTCCAGTGCGCAGGAGGGACAAGGAGATCCTGGGCTTCTATGAGGTGCCGTCTCAAGTGACCTGCTCCGTGGAGTTGGGTGGGGAGGACACGGGGCCAGCTTGTGGGGAATGCGGCTGTCTTCATGCAGTCTGATGAACTTGGTGACTTGGGCCCAAGGCTCCCCTCCCCCTTTGCCTCAGCAGGTTGGATTTTTGCCCACTCAGGATCCTTGAGATCTGTTTGTGGCTCTGTGTGGCCTTGGACAAATCATTTCCCTTCTCTGTGCCTCAGTTATCCCTGCTTAGCAGAGGGGGAAAGGCTGCCCTCCCCCATGCTGGGGGAAGTCCTTTGAGGGCTTCTGTCGGCAGGTGTCCTAGGTACTCTCCGACCCGCAGGCTCCACCGGTACCATTCCATAGCGTGGGTGGAAGCTTCCCCAGATGCACTCCCCCCACTTTGGACACTGTGACAAGGACTTTGTTTCTGGTGGCCCCAGACCCATCCTGCACGACAACTGGCAATATCTGTGCCCCATCTAGAAAAGGAGAGCAGGAAAGAAATGAGTTTTTGGGCTGAGCACTGCCAGCCGGACCAGAGACCCATGCTCTGTGGACTTCTAAAGAACAGGTTTGGTCCCCACAATTGCTCCAGACCCTGGCCCAGGCGGTAACGTCTGTTCATTCTGAGGTCTGTGCTGGAGAGGAAAGGGGAGGACTGAGGGGCAGCAGCAGAGCTGAGCAGGGAGGAGAGAGACAAGGATTGCAGGAGGTGCTGCAGGGTGGCAGTGAGATGCATTGGCAGAGCTTAGGGGAGGGGAGAACCCAAGAACGAAGCTGCAGGTCAGGACTCAGCCACACTTGGACATTAATCTGCACAACTGAGGCTCTAACAGGCGCTCGTGAGCTCTAGGCTCACTTGCAGTGTAATAAGGAATATTGAATCCTGTGCATGGCTGATGCTTGTAATTCTCCGACATTGACCAGGCAACCATTCACAACGGGCACAGTCCATCTGATTCGACGACTGTCCTGCCCTTCTTGGTGGGAGTGCAGCCGGCCAACCAGCCTCCCAGGGCAAACCCATCTGTCATGGCAGCCTCTATGAGCCGCAGTGCACATGTAAGTAACCTAAGATGCGCACAGTCCGTAGGCACTAGCCCATCGAGTGAATGAACCATCCAGTTGCCATGGACACCAGGATGAATCACCACAACACATTCTGGCTGGCTTGTCATGCTTCCTTGGGACAAAGCCGTAAGCGGCATGGCCACCTGCTCTTAATGACTCTGAGTGGACGCTGATCTCTGCCAGGACTCAAATGTCAGGTTGCAGAGATAGCATGGGGAAAACATACAAGGCTGAGGGGGCAGATTGAGTTAACATTTACTGTCCCAATGGCAGCATTTCTGGGGTAAGTAGCAGAGTAATGAATAACAGCCAGGTAGAGGCAAAGCTGGATCTGAGAGGAGCCTGGTGTTCTGTATCTGCTCCACTGCTAGGCCCACCCTGTTCTACTGTTGCTCAGATGGCCAGCCCAATCTGTGCCCTGCCCAGGAGTCTTGCTTTCAGAAGTGAACGCTGCTGATTGGGGAAAGAGGAGCATGTGGCTATGCTAATAAGGATCCCTACTCTAAAGTGTCCCGTTAGATGCTGTTAGTGCACCCCATTGGGTATCTGGTCCTGGCTTCCTTTCCATGGAGCACTGCCTCAGCCCCACTGTGAATCTGGCTGAAGGCCCACATCTGCACTAGAAGTTGTGGTTGCCCTCCTCCAGAAAGGTCATGTATGTAGGCTCCAGGTTAGCAGATCAAGAGAGTCCCACAGCCGCTTCTCTCCCTCCCCAGTGAGGCATTTCCTAGCAGGCCTAAGCATACAGTCCTTCATGCTGCTTTCTGAAAAGGCATCGTCTCTTTCAGTTTTGAACACTGCAAGACTACTACAGAGGGGCCAAGCTGAAGGTGCACTGGCACAGCTGGGTGGTGGGCCGGGCTAGAGTAGCAGTGGCAACGTACAATGGTAGATAGGATTGGAGGTCAGATCAGATCACAGAGGGATGCAGCTGTCTGATGTTAGCTGGCCTCATCTCACATGCATACCTGCTAACTCTTGAATGCAGAATAAAGAGGTCTGTGCCAAGCTGGTTCTATAGGAAATGGCCCGTCACTGCATTTCTGATCTTTCTTCCAGGTCAAAGATGCCAGCACTCAAACGGCCTTGCTTAACTCTGCATGTTCTCCAGGCAATCAGAACCCTGTGTGGGGTGGGCAGATGCTGGCCCCTTCACCCACCCCCCATGGCATTGCCGAGAAGCTGGATGCTGTACACACACAGGTGCAGAAACTGACACATGCAGTGCACGCAGTGCTAGAGAGGCAGTGCCGCATGGAGCGCCAGCAGGAGCAGCAGCAGCATTTCCAGCAAGAGGTGCTGATGATGCTTCAGCAGCTCAGCTCCACCGTGAGCCATGGGACAGTGCCAGGAAATGAGCCCTATGTCCCCTTCAGCAGCATGGCTGATTCCTCGCCCCCTGTGCCAAACTTCAGCCAATTCAAGATGGAGCTTATCTGATGAAAGGCTGATGCTAACATTCATGGGCCTGGGCATAGGAGTGGCCTGGAGCTAGCTCTGGACAAAGCAGCTGGCATGGGCCACCCTAGCCAAAATATAAAGGGATCTCAAGCAGGCAGCTGCAGCTGAGTGAAGAGAAGCAGGCATTAGCACTTCATAAACTGCAGCTCTAAGAGCCTGGCTAAGGCCCTGCTACTGCAAGAACAGAAGACTGGGTGGAGGAAGGCCACCAATAACACCAAGACTCAGTCTGCTTCGGCCTAGTTAATCCAGCCCTGCTGCCCCCAGGAAGAGGCATGTACCCATGGGAAGCTGAAACATGCTAAAGGAAAGCCTTAATTCTAGCCACTGTATACAGCAAATGAAATACTGGTTTTGCCCCCGAGGCCCAGGTCCAAAGGATATGGAACTCCAGCAGTTTAGAGAGGCTGGCTACAGCCAAGCACCATGTTACATAGAAGGAAAACATGGCAGGCATCACTCTCTCCTTGGCAGATCAAGCATTTAATGCTTACACAGGGAAGGGAGCGTGAGCATTAGAATGAACAGGAGCTTGGGTTTTGGATGCTTTGGGCCCTTTCTTTCAGAGTGGTATGTGGAGAGTAAAATAATCTCAGTAAAGTCTATACACCCACTGCTCTAGAAACAGACTGGGCTCTATGTGGCATGCTGGTTGTTTTTCATACACCAACCTCCCTATAAGAGTATGACTCCATGGTAATGAGACACCAGCTGCAATCACACCTATCTATAGCTAAAGTACTGGAACAGTAAAGCCAGGGCAGTGCATGCTGCAGGGTAGGCTAGCTGCAGGGATAATGAGCCAGTGTTCCAGGCAAGTTTGTACCCCTACACCAGCTGCACTCATGCCCCAGGATTGATGGAGGATGGAGGATTCTCCTGCAATGACCAAAATTTATGGAATAAGGAGCAGAGGTAGGAACTGCTCATTTCATTGCACTTCAGGCCAAGTGCTAGTAAGTCCTCTCCCTGCCCCCTGATCCCAGGGAAACCAAGGATAGCTGTGGCAGTTGACCACAACTTAAACAGCCCCATTCTTCCATTGCTGCATTTGGGTTGCTGTACAATAAAAAACATCTGAGCACAACACAGGGTACATAACACGGGGTGGAGCGGGACTGTGGCATGGGGCTCATTGGGTATATAACGCAGGGTGGAGTGGGTCTGTCCGATGGGGCTCGGCGGGTACTTAATGCGGAGTGGAGCAGGAATGTGGCATGGGGCTTGGTGGGTACGTAACGCCGGGTGGAGCAGGTTTGTTGGACGGGGTGGGATGGGTACATAACGCGGGGTGGACTGGGAATGTGGCATGGGGCCAGTTGGGTACATGACGCAGGGTGGAGCGGGACTGTGGCTTGGGGCCTGTCAGGTACGTAACGGGAGGGGGGGTTAGAGAAGCAGGTCTGTCGGACGGGGCTGGGTGGGTACATAATGGATAGAGCGGGACTGTTGCATGGGGCCTGGTGGGTAGGTAACATGGGGTGGAGCGGGTCTGTCGGATGGGGCTTGGTGGGTATGTAACACGGGATGAAGCAGGAATGTGGCATGGGGCTTGGTGGGTACGTAATGCGGGGTGGAGCAGGTCTGTGGCACGGGGGCCCTCAGGTATATAACGTGGGGTGGAGCAGGTCTGTAGGATGGGGCTCGGTGGGTACGTAACACGGGGTGGAGCAGGAATGGGGCTTGGTGGGTACGTAACGCGGGGTGGAGCGGGTCTGTAGGATGGGGCTTGGTGGGTATGTAACGCGGGGTGGAGCTGTTGAACCAATCTAGAGGAATGTCCCCATATCCGCATCTATCATCGGGGTTTGTTGTTAGCCCCTTTAAAAAAAATAACCAACTAGGATGTGTGGGTGAAAACAACCAAGGTATTTATTAAACCATCAACAGTTCTAAACAAGGTAAACCAGAGGTAAACTAAATGAATAGGAACACATGTAAAGCAAGGACCCCCCACAACAGGTGATATAAGGTAAGTAAAGGACTGACAGTATGCTGACTGTGACTGAGGGTAAGTTCCCTCCCCTAGGACGGAACCCGGGTAAGAGGATGTAGGATCAGTGGACCACTACTATATCTTACAGCTCTGAGGACCCTCATGATGACAGGACAGCTCTGGACTTCGTCCAGGTAGGTGGAACCCAAAGGTAAGGAGTGGACCTCAGGAGCAGACGATGACAGCTCTGCCCCAGCGATGACTCGGCTTGTACTCCCCCTGCGATGTCGTGGGTGTGTATTTGTCCTCCGTGAAAGAGTGGCAGCTGGTGTCACAGTCTCACTCTCTGCATGCAAGTGAGAATTACCCTCCCGCAATCAGATGAAAGAGCGCGGTACTCAGCGTACTCCTCTGAGACAGTCTAGAGAGCTGAGATGTCTGCTGTGCTTTCCAACAGTTGCAGCAGCAGCACCTCCAGACTCTCCCATTCAGAAGGGTAGTTTCTTCCTTCTGCTGTGCAGGCCCTTATATGCCCCGCTGTTACTGGGCAGATCATAGGTCACATGGTTTGCTTGGTTTCCCGCCTTTCAGTAGAAAGGGCGGGAAACTACACCGGGGGGGGGGGGAAGGGCAGCCAAGATGGATTCCCAGTTATTTGGGCATTCAAGATGGCACACCCAAGATGTTAAGCACCAAAGATTTCCCCCTACGTTCCCTTCCTTGCCAGCAAGGAACCCTATGTCGGGATTTCTGATGCCGACACAGGATTACATGGGGCACATTGGCACACCTAGACTTGTGCCTCCGTGTACCAAACTTATGTTGCGACCACCTGCATTGCAACACAAACAAAACAGACAAAGGATGTGCAAGCAAATGCCAGGTATCTGACACTTTGCTGGGGTCGGAGAATAAAGGTCTCCACCAATTACTGATTGCGGCAAACTTCTTAACCCTTTTTAGGACTGCTTCTATTTGATTGGACGAGTGGTGGACGAGGATTAAGATAGAGCTACCCCATTCCATCACTTTATCCACATGCCTAATTAGCTCAGGAGGCTCCATTAGTTGGCTAATAAGCGAAGTATAGAGGCCCAAACTGATGGGCTTGACATGATCATACATGTAAAATGAAGTCCTGATGTTTCTGGATGTCATTTGCTCTGATTGAAAATCGATATTACATCCCTTAATTGTTAACACATAGCATAAGCACAAATTTGGATACACCTTATTATTGATGACATAAAATGTGTTTACCACCAGAGACTTACAGGTACTGCGGAGACACACGCAATTGTCATTGATTACCACCATCTGAGAATGTTCTGATGTCTTGGGATGCAGCTTGTAATGACACCTGCCTTCATCTGTGCTTAGACAGATGTGCTGCCCTAGGAATACTTCCGATGGGCACAGCTACCCCTGATTATCTTCCCATAAGCATGAGCTGACATCTATCACATGATAGTCTGTCCCTTCTCGGATTACCCAGTGGGGGAGATCTGTAGGCATCACAATGGTGCCATTTGCTATGATATCAAGAGGGAGAAGCAGATATGCCCACTGGACAGTGCCGTTCATAATTGTTAAGACTCGAGCAATGGCCACCTTTGTGTGCGGGTTATACATAAAGTCAAGGAGCTTCCACCAGGCATGATGAACCTTGAATGGAGAGACATCCTTACGCATGATGTTCCTTAGGTCTATAGCAGGGGTCGGCAACCTTTCAGAAGTGGTGTGCTGAGTCTTCACTTATTCACTTTAACTTAAGGTTTCACGTGCCAGTAATACATTTTAATGTTTTTTAGAAGGTCTCTCTCTATAAGTCTATATATATAACTAAACTACTGTTGTATTTAAAGTAAACAAGGTTTTCAAAATGTTTAAGATGTTTAATTTAAAATTAAGTTAAACTGCTGATCTTACGCTGCCGGCCCACTCAGCCCGCTGCCGGCCTGGGGTTCTGTTCACCTAGGTCGGCAGTGGGCTGAGCGGGGCCTGCGGGACCCTGGCTGGCAAGGGGCCAGCAGCCAGGACCCCAGACTGAGAGTGCAGGTGGGAATGTGGGGTGTGTGTGTGCAGGAGCTCCCGTTTGGTGCTCAGGGTGGGGATGTGAGGGGGGGGTGTAAGAGTCAGGGCACGGGGTGAGGGAGGGCTGGGTATGTGTGGGGGTGCAGGAGTCAGAATGGGGGCTGGAGGTGTGTGCAGGGGTCAGGGCAGAGGGCTCTGTGTGTGTGTGTGGGGGGGGGTTCACGGGTGAGGGCAGAGGGCTGGGGATGCTCCTGGCAGGGGGCTGGAGGGGATATGCCCCGTCCCCACCTCTTCTCTGCCTTCTCCCCGGAGCAGCGAGCACGCTGCGGCTCCGCTCCACTCCCCCTCGCAAGGGCGACCAGCTGATTGGCAGCAGGGAGGGGGAGGGGCAGGAAAGCACCATGCTGGGGGAAGAAGCGGGGGAGGGGGGAGCTTGGCTGCCGGCATGACCAAGCTTCTGCCTCCTGCCCCTGCAGGAGAAATCGGTGGGCGGGGGGGCTGAGTGGGGCCAGGACCCCGGTAGGCAGCAGCGTGCCATCAAAAATCGGCTCGCGTGCCGTCTTTGGCATGCGTGCCACAAGTTGCCGACCCCTGGTCTATAGGTAGGGTTCCCTGAAAGCCTGCTCTAAGGATACTGCTGGACACGGTTTGTATCCATCCTTGTACCTGTGTACAAGCAAGGGCCCAAGAGAGGTTACCCTGCAGACCTTCGACACCCTGCAGGATCCTGGCGGAGTCCTGTTTTTGGGCACAGTACCAGTCCTTGATGACAGTGGACAAGTCGTACCCAAGGTCACCAACCTTATTAAGAGCCTCAGAAAGTGGGTGGTTTAATGTGGCCACTTCCCGACCTAAATTGCTAACCCTAAGGGCTAGGGACCCCGTTTCTATGGAGCTTACGAGCCCAAGTCTAGCTCCAACTCCTCCCATGATCTTAGCGGCAAGGTCTCACCTCCTACGACCCCAGTACCTGGGCTCCGCACCTCACACCTATGCTTCCCAGCATAGCACTGCAGATCTCAGAAAAGGCAAGCATTTAAGTTCTATGCTACTGACTAATACCTGCAGATTAACACTGATTCTTTTAACGGGATACCGAGGATCTGAGATGTCTTAAATTCTCGTTTACCACTATGGGTCCGATGTAACTGACCCATGGGTGAGGTATGATGGTCACCTCGAGTGTCTGAACAGCCCCATAAGGTCCCACTATGTGCGAAGTACCAGACTCACTAGAATCGGTGGTAATTGAGATGTTTCCATAGCACTTGCTTATAAATTCATTTTGGGTCTGTGCAGAGCAGAACCCATTAACATTGTGTTATTACAAAAATGTGGCAAACTGCCACTACAATTAACCATAATACTATTAAATGAACGGAGCAGAGTATGCATCCTGAACCGTAACTTAGGAAGCGCAAACTGAGCACTCAAGGAGATACGAATAGTAAGGAGCCCCTCCTGGATGCTTGATGACAAGTTAATAGAAAAAACAGATGCACTTTGCTGGGCTGGTGGTAAAAGGCCCACCAGATAGGGTGACCAGACAGCAAATGTGAAAAATTGGGACAGGGGGTGGGAGGTAATAGGAGCCTGTATAAGAAAAAGACCCAAAAATCGGGACTGTCCCTATAAAATCGGGACATCTGGTCACCCTACCACCAGAGCATCTGACTAAGGGATTAGTAACCTCCCAGACACGTGCCTTTGGGATCTGATTTATTTGTCCCAATGGCCCTGCATCCTGAACAGATGTAAGATAAGACCCCGGGGCTTGCCCCACGATAGAATCATAGAAATCTTCTGTCTCCAAGACCCACAGCAAAATGCTTCTGGGGCCATCCACATAACCAAAAACAGTTAGTGGCTTCACCTCCTTAGCCTGACGATGGCCATGAAAATTCTTATAAACTTTTGACTTTCTGATTTAGGTGTTAAGGATGCCATCCCCTAGTCACAATAAAAGTGATCCCCCATTTTAACGAAAAACACCCCCTGTATATTATTTACAATGGTTACAACAAGTATAAGTGCATGCCGATAGAAGAGATGGTGATGGTGGGATTCCTATGCACAAACACAGAGAAAGACATAATTAGGATGTTGTATCAGATTTGGCAGTACCTTTCCAGGATTTCATCTGGCTAGAATGAAACTATTTAGTTTTCTTTCCTCATTTCCCTGGAATTTCCAGCTGGTACACGCAAGGGCTAGTCTTATTGATGGTAAGGGCCGGGCCTACCCACTGTGGACTAAGAGCATGGCCTTGGTCTGAGTAGTATTTATACATAACTCAGTCCCCAACCTCCTACTCTATTAGCTTTATGTGCTCTACCCGCTTATCCATCCCATGTGCATTGGATTTTAGTCGCACGGCTACCTGGTAGTGTATAGCGCGTATGTCTGCCAAAATCATTTTCATATACTTGTCTAGAGTTAATCTGGGTTGGTACTCATCTGGGGGTTGGCCTCCTACCCACCAGAGTTCCGGAATCCTCATTGCTCTTCTGGTCATGGCTTCATGTGGTGTGAAACCATGACTTGTTACCATTGATCTCACTGCCATGAGGATCAAGGGGAGCTTAATGTCCTATTCTTTGCCTTGATGGTCAATGGTCTTCCTCAGAGTGGTCTTAAGGGTTCAATTAATGCATTCAACAATCCCTGAGCTCTGAGGATGACCAGCTATGTGGAACCTCTGCCTGATCCCAAAAGCCTGGTAAAGAACCTTGGTCATCTCACCTTCAAAGTGAGGTCCCTGGTCTGAGTTGACTACAGGGAGACCGAACTGGGTGAAGCTCATTTAAGAGGACCTTGGCAGTGGTGGCAGCAGTGCAATTCCGGGTAGGATAAGCCTCAACCCATTTAGTAAAGACATCTATAGGCACTAGACAGTATCGATTCCCACAACCGGTGCGAGGAAGAGGTCCAATGAAGTCTATCTGCAACCGGCGCCATGGGCCCTCGGCCAGGTGATGCTGTAGTGGGCCTTTTACAACGCGGCTATCCACATTGTTCTCAGCACAACTTAGGCAGGACTGGATGTGCATAGCCACGTCTCTATTTAAGTCCGGCTGTGACGGGTTGGATCACAGAAACCCCCTTGGGAGCTGCCACCCGATGTGCAAAGACTACCCCTGCTTCTGTTTTCCCTGCCAGCTCAGAACTCCAGCACCCTGTCTTGCTGAATTAGACACTCCAGTCCACTTCAACACAGACCCAGGGTCTGAATCACTTGTCCCAATGCTGCAAGTTTACCCAAAAACAGCTCACAGGAGTGTGCTTGTCTTTAGCACTCAGATGCCCAACTCCCAATGGGGTCTAAACCCAGATAAATCCGTTTTACCCTGCATAAAGCTTATGCAGGGCAAACTCGTAAATTGTTCGCCCTCTATAACACTGATAGAGAGATATGCACAGTTGTTTGCTCCCCCAGGTATTAATACATACTCTGAGTAAATTACTAAATAAAAAGTGATTTTATTAAATACAGACAGTAGGATTTAAGTGGTCCAAAGTAGTAACAGACAGAACAAAGTAAGTCACCAAGCAAAATAAAATAAAATGCGCAAATCTATGTCTAATCAAACTAAATACAGATAATCTCACCCTCAGAGATGCTTCAGTAAGTTTTTCTCAGACTGGACACTTTCCAGGCCTGGGCACAATTCTTTCCCCTGGTACAGCTCTTGTTCCAGCTTAGGTGTTAGCTAGGGGATTCTCCATGATGGCTCCTCTCCCTCTCTGTTCTCTTCCACCCCTTTATATATCTTTTGCATAAGGTGGGAACTCTTTGTCCCTCTGGGTTTTCACCCCCCCTCACTGGAAAAGCACCAGGTTAAAGATGGATTCCAGTTCAGGTGACATGATCACATGTCACTGCAAGACTTCATTACTCACTTGCCAGCACACACATATACAGGAAGACTCACAGGTAAACACAGTCATCTGCAGACAATGGTCCTTGTTAATGGGAGTCATCAAGATTCCAAACCATCATTAATGGCCCACACTTTACATAATTACAATAGGCCCTCAGAGTTATGTTTTATATTTCTAGTTTTAGATACAAGAGTGGTACATTTCTACAAATAGGATGATCACACTCAGTAGATTATGAGCTTTGTAATGATACCTTACAAGAGACCTTTTGCATGAAGCATATCCCAATTACATTACATTCACTTATATTTTTATAAAACCATATAGACTGCACAACGTCACACCGGCCACCAGGCCACATGGACGATCCTGTCCGCAGTCTTGTCTGCACCAAAATGACCCTGTTGTGTGCAAGGGTCACCATTTCCTTACGGAGGCACGATGGAAGTACCAAGACCAGGAGGGCCTCTTTGGAGTTCTTCCTTAAGGCCATGATCAGACGATGTCTGTCCTTAAATATAGAGTAGCCTTTATAGTTCTCCTTCTGCAGAAGGCTTTGCACATCCAGATCCTGCTGTTGCAGCTCCTTGATGTCTACCTGTGCATTTAGATCAACGCCTGGCTGCTGTATTTTCATCACAGGCAAGGACGGTGTTAGGGTCCACAGATGCTCTTCCCCCAGGAGTGCCGCTTCTTTAGCCAGAGTGTCAGCCTGATGGTTCAACCTAGAGGCTTTGGTGGAGTCTTTACGGTGAGCCTTTAATTTACACAGGACTGTGTCTCCCTCGCAGTTGGTAGCCAGCTCCCATGCATGTCTCAAGTACGCTGTGTACTTATTTGGCTTTCCGTCGGCAGATCTCATGCTCCATTGCATCCAGATGGGCATCCAGGATGTAAGTGCTCGCACCACCCATTCTGAGTTGGAACAGATGCACAGGTGCTTGCTACTGTCCTCCTCATATATTACTGCTACTATTGCCACCACTTCCACAGCTTGTGCCGAATGGGGCTTGACAGTTCCTTGCAGCACTTGCTGGGAAGAGGGCTGAAAAGCAGCATACCCAATCCTTGGGTGGCCATCCTGGTATTAGCTACTTCCATCCACGGACCAGATGGTTAAACCCTGCTCCTTTGCTTTACTGAAGCTGGGTTCAATGGTGACACAATGACTGGGTCCGGTGCTGGAAGCAGGCACTCATGGTCCTGGCCTTCAGTCAGCAATGCATACAGTAGTATGCTCAACTGGGGTGATCTCTGCACTGTGATGTCTCTATTCAGGAGGTTGAGGGTCCAGTTGTCCAAACGAGGGGATGACACCCTGCCTCGTTCACCCGACCAGAAAGGAGGTACCTTACTGGGGTGTGGGAAGTCCTGAGGATGACAGGGAACATCCCCACCAGGTACTCCCAGTGGCCGAGTGCCCAAACTAAGGCGAGTACCTCCCACTCGCAAGCACTGAACTGCCTCTCAACTTCACTCATGACTCTGGAGCCATAAGCGAACGGCTGCAGCCCAGTCCCCTGATCCTGCAAGAGGACTGTGCTGATGCCACTATCAGATGTTCCTAGTTGCAAATAGTAGGGACAGTCAGGTTTAGGGTAGGCTAAGGCTTTGGCCAGAGCCTGCTTCAGCATAGTGCAAGCCTGCTGATGGCTTTCCTCCCATTGCCATTCCTGCCCCTTCCGAAGTAACTGCTATAGTGGCTTAGCTATCTCTGTGTACATAGTTCAGATTATCAGTAAGAAGGAACAAAGCTTGTGCCCACGGAAAGCAACAGTTTAGCGAGGAAAGCAGGATCCGGCCCAGACAAGCAAGCAGGAATATTTCAGTAGCACAAACGGCACCGACAATTGTAAACAATTGATAAGCTTATATGGTTAATGCCCACTGTAACAGCGCCCTCCTGGCTCCTCCACAAAACTCAGTCATAGACCACCTCAAGTGTTTGCACCGGTGCTCTTTTATTCCTTTGTGCTAGTTCCCACCACCAGCTATATACACTTTCTTCAGGCCAACACCCTGCGGGACTGCTAGCTTTCCCTACCAGCAGGGACCTAGAGCCATACGCTCCTCCCCTTCCTGAGTCCCCCCCCCCGTCTTAATTTCCCCCCTGCCAGCTTTATATGGCCGGCTGGCTGATTAGGCCCGCAGGTGCTGATGCTCAAGTAATCAGCGCGTGGTCTCCCCTGCCAGCCCCAACTAATCCCCTTAATTGGAGAGGGGCTAACAGGAACCTGGCCAGGCTCTCCTGTGATTGGAGAGCTGGACTTGAATGCGACTTTGGTGACGTGGTTATGAAGGGTGGTAAACGCAGATGCAGCAGCCAGGACCACTTTGAGTAGTAGCTCCTTAGCCAGTTGAACCTGTGTGTTGTCTAGGTATAGGTTGTTATACCACCGAGGAGCCGCTGTCATTTTAGTGAACACACGGCCGGGGAGGTACACATCACCTAGGGTAAATGAGTCAGTAATCTGCAGGCACATGGAAGCATTTGCCTGGCACTGTAATGGTCCGTACATGTAATAAGATGCAGCGGTGATGAAACACCACTGAGTAGAGAATACTTGTACAGCAACTTCATCATCTGCAAGAGGAAGGACATTCACAACAACAGAAGAGGACGAGGTCATAGGGCGAAGGGTAGAACAGGAGCACATGATGTAATTGTTTGTTCTGTGCAACAGTCCGAGGTTGTCATCAGTGTAGCATTGTCAGGGGATGGTGTCAGGTATCGAGACAGCCCTACTTTGTACACCATATTATTAGCCACATATTCAATAGACTTGAAACAGAAAAAAGAAGGAAACACATGAGTAGAAATGACAGAAGTATACACAAGAAGGAAATTGAAGGAGGAGGGTGAGTCTGGAGGAGGTAGAGAGGCTACTATTAGTTGTGTAGAGATGCCTGCAGTGTGGGCAAGGGCGGGGGAGGAAAGGGTATGGGACGGGGGGGAAACCCAGGCATACATCTAACATATCTTCTTTTGCAATGTTAAACAGGTTACGAGACAGCATATCACAAGCACGACCTTTAGCTCATGACTTGGACAAGTTGACTATAGCATCTGAGGTTTTCTTAATGATTTTGAAAAATCCTCTATGGCTACATCAACTGCAGTCAGAGCATAAGATAACCCGGTGTTGGTATGTCTAAGGGCTTGGGTGGTTTGGCCTTTGACACAACATTCTGTGATCATAGAATCATAGAATATCAGGGTTGGAAGGGACCTCAGGAGGTCATCTAGTCCAACCTCCTGCTCAAAGCAGGACCAATTCCCAACTAAATCATCCCAGCCAGGGCTAAATAAATTAATGGAAATATCCTATCTCCTTGAACTGGAAGGGACCTTGAAAGGTCATTGAGTCCAGCCCCCTGCCTTCACTAGCAGGACCAAGTACTGATTTTGCCCCAGATCCCTAAGTGGCCCCCTCAAGGATTGAACTCACAACCCCTGCAACTCACAGGCCAATGCTCAAACCACTGAGCTATCCCTCCCTTGCATTCTGAAATTGGGGGTCCTAGATGTGTGTGCCCACATACCCTGAAGCTAAATACCCAGTTACAGTCCAGATCCGGTGAAATGCAGGAAGGGAGCCAAAGACTGCTCCCAGGCTGTGGTAGCTGAATTGAGACCGTGGAGCCTGGATATTTTTGGAGGCAAGCTGTAACCACGATAGGTCCCAGGTGGTCCGGTCTGGGGGCAAGCCAAGTGTCTGGTTTCTTTACCCATTCACTGCTGCCTCCTGTAGGGAGTTGCACATACTGGTCAGCTTTGAAACAGATATCTTGGGTAACATGTACCAAGGGCAGATCCCAGGAGGCTGCATCAGGTATGTTTGCCAGGAGGATTAACGTGGGGAGTCACATTTGTTACCTAAAAGAATACAATATAAACAAAATGAATTTATTTATATATTTTAATTCTGGTTTTATGAACCCATCTTGGAATTTCTTGCACTTTCACAGAGGTATTTGTATGGGCCAATACCATGACCTGATTTCCCTCCTGTACGTCCGCCCCAGAGGGGGTCTCTGGAGGGTCCTGGGCTTAAGAGGGTGCACCTCTACAAGGAACCAGTATGCCTTGCTGAAGTAAAAAGTAAATAATATTACCTCCCGTGTCCGTGGCCTCAGATTTGAGGGGGTATTGCTTGGTAGGTGGAGGAAATTGACTGGTAACTTGGATGGGTGGGCAATGATGAGCAGGCATCGAACTGCAAGACAGCTTATTTTCTGCCCAAACAGAGGGGAACCTGGAACATAATTCTTGAAAAAGGATTAGATTTATCCCAAGTAAGAGCCACAGATTTACCAGTGCAACAGAAGAGAGAAATGTATCATTGCGGAGGGGGATGGTATGAGTACGCATAAGTTTATCAGTTACTGTACTCTGAGCAAGCTTGAGAGTCACAGAGGACATCCATGCCCAGAATAGTCCCCTCTGCATTTGGAGCTATATAAAAGGATTGGGTCCAAAATAATAGATTAGATTCTACAAGAACAGGATAGCTTTTATAAGCCGTGAGTTGTGCACCTTCTACCCCTGAAATAGAAATATACTATTTAGTAGTGGGGAGGGGGAGGTCAGTAATGGAAACAGATGCTTCCGTGTCCATGAGAACTGTGCATGGCCGGGCCCTTATCCATGCTTGTAAGTGTGGCCTCGGGGGATTTATACCTAGCGGGTCATGGAATTTAAAAGCCTGGCCATTTCCTCTTTACTCAGGTGTGAGTAAGGGTTGGCAGTCAGTTGAGACACCTGGTGGGGCTGTTGTTGGTTACCCAGGGTTATTCAGTTTGGACACCCGGCTGCCCAATGTCCGGTCTCTCCGCACACAAAACACTGGAGGGGGGACAGTGGAGGCAGTACCAGGACTAGGTCAAAAAGGCAGTGAAGTACTGCAGGGATTCAACTGGCCGTGATTCTGTCCCTGACTAGGCTTTTGGGTTTTGCACCTGCGGTTTTTTTGGGTATGCCCAAGACGCCCACAATTATAGCAGGCTACATTATCTTTTGCTCTTACCACAGCAATGCGAGTAGCCTTGTTCCTTATTTCTTTAGCTTGTCTGGCTTCGCATTCAGAGGCCCACATACAGATGGATTCATAATCAGAGCCTGGCTTCACTCCTGTGACGAACTGGGACTGTTCTTAATGTGGTCTGTGAATGCTGACAGGAGAGTGTGGCTAGGATAGTCTGCATTGGGGGATGGGAGACTGACCGACGGAGAATACCTGAGCATGTAACATGAGAACCCACGAAGGAGTGAGAGGCCAGGTGACACCTTTGCCCGGGAAACTGAACAAAGGCTGTGGGAGGGGTCGCTGAAGGCAGAGGCTCAGAAGCTGGCTGGTGAGGTGGCTGGGAGGCAGAGAGGGCTCTGACCTCCCAAGGGGGGCTGGGGTGCCCGAGGACCCCAAAATGGACCTAACTGAGGGGTATCCTGTTGTCTGTGCCTGCAAGACCTGTCTTGGACTGTGTCTCTGTCATCTAAATAAACCTTCTGCTTTACTGGCTGACTAAGGCCTGGTCTACACTACGAGTTTAGGTCGACTTTAGCCGCGTTAAATTGAATTAAGCCTGGACACGTTCACACGACGAAGCCCTTTCTTTCGACTTAAAGGGCCCTTTTAACCGGTTTCTTTACTCCACCTCCGACGAGGGGATTAGCGATAAAATCGGCCTTAGGGGGTCAGAATTGGGGTAGTGTGGACGGAATTCGACGTTATTGGCCTCCAGGAGCTATCCCACAGTGCTTCATTGTGACCGCTCTGGACAGCACTCTCAACTCAGATGCACTGGCCAGGTAGACAGGAAAAGCCCTGCGAACGTTTGAATTTCATTTCCTGTTTGCTCAGCATGGAGAGCACAGGTGACCACGCAGAGCTCATCAGCACAGGTAACCGTGATGGAGTCCCAGAATCGCAAAAGAGCTCCAGCATGGACAGAACGGGAGGTACGGGATCTGCTTGCCATATGGGGAGATGAATCAGTGCTGGCTGAACTCCGAAGCAGTAAACGAAATGGCAAAATATTAGAAAAGGTCTCCAAGGCCATGAAGGACAGAGGCCATGACAGGGACGCACAGCAGTGCCGCGTGAAAATTAAGGAGCTAAGGCAAGCCTACCACAAAGCCAGAGAAGCAAACGGAAGGTCCGGGGCAGAGCCGCAAACATGCCGCTTCTACGCGGAGCTGCATGCCATTCTAGGGGGTGCAGCCACCACTACCCCAACCGTGTGCTATGACTCCCTCACTGGAGAAACACACAGGGAAGAGGGTTCGGAAGAGGAGGATGGAGAAAATGTAGATAGCTCACAGCCGCAAGGAAGCGGAGAAACCGGTTTCCCCAACAGCCAGGATATGTTTGTCACCCTGGGCCTGGAACCAGTAACCCCCGAACTCACCGAAGACCCTGAGGGCACACAGGGGACCTCTGGTGAGTGTATCTTTGTAAATATTACACATGGTTTAAAAGCAAGCGTGTTTAATGATTAATGATTAATTTGTCCTGGCAATCGCGGCCAGTACAGCTACTGGAAAAGTCTGTTAACGTGTATGGGGATGGAGCGGAAATCCTCCAGGGACATCTCCAGAAAGCTCTCCTTCATGTACTCCCAAAGCCTTTGCAAAAGGTTTCTGGGGAGGGCTGCCTTATCCCGTCCGCCATGGTAGGACACTTTACCACGCCAGGCCAGTAGCACGTAGTCTGGAATCATTGCATAACAAAGCATGGCAGCGTATGGTCCCGATGTTTGCTGGCATGCAGACAACATCCATTCCTTATCGCTCTTTGTTATCCTCAGGAGAGTGATATCATTCACGGACACCTGGTTGAAATGGGGCGATTTTATTAAGGGGACATTCAGAGGTGCCCGTTCCTGCTCTGCTGAACAGAAATATTCCCCGCTGTTAGCCACGCGGTGGGGGGGAGGGGTGAAGTGATCATCCCAGAGAATTGGGTGTGTGGGGGAGGGGAGTTAGTTGGGTTTGTGCTGCATGTTAACCCTGAAACCGCAGCCCCTCCTTTTACATTGCAAACCCATTTTAAATGGCCAACCCAACGGGTGCTTGGTATGGGAAATGAGAGCACTACTGTTTGAAACCATTCCCACATGTTAAGAAGGTCAAAAAAGCCAAAAGACTGTGTCTTACCATGGCTGCCTGCAAGCTGAAATCTGTGGCCTGGCACTGCGTGAGTGATCTCTCACACCAAACCGGCAGGCCCTCAATATAAGAGGAAAAATGCCACCTTGTAACGAAAGCACATGTGCTGTGTACTGTGAACAGCAAAATTTAACGTGAAAGAGTGTACCCATTGTTCTCTAAAATGTGTCTTTTTTAACCACCTCTCCCTTCTCCACCAGCTGCAAATGTTTCTCCTTCACAGAGGCTAGTGAAGATTAGAAAGAGAAAGCGTAGGACGCTTGATGACATGTTTACAGAGCTACAGATGTCCTCCCACGCTGACAGAGCACAGCAGAATGCGTGGAGGCAGTCAATGACTGATTACAGAAAAGTCCAATATGAATGAGAGGAGAGGTGGCGTGCTGAATCGCGGGATGAACAGAGCAAGTTGCGGGCTGAAGATGATAGGTGGTGTCAGCTTGCACACAGAAGGCAAGAGTCGATGCTCCGGCTGGTGGAGCATCAAACTGATATGCTCCAGCGTATGGTTGAGCTGCAGGAAAGGCAGCAGGAGCAGAGACCGCCACTACAGCCCCTGTGTAACCAACAGCCCTCCTCCCCAAGTTCGATAGCCTCCTCACCCAGACGCCCAAGAACACGGTGGGGGGGGGGCCTCCGGCCACCCAGTCACTCCACCCCAGATGATTGCCCTAGCATCAGAAGGCTGGCCTTCAATAAGAGTTAAAGTTTTAAACTGCAGTGTGTCCTTTTCCTTCCCTACTCCCCCACCCATCCCGGGCTACCTTTGCAATTATCCCCCTAGTTGTGTGATGAATTAATAAAGAATGCATGAATGTGAAGTAACAATGACTTTATTGCCTCTGCAAGCGGTGCTCGAAGGGGGAAGGGGAGGGTGGGGTGGTTGGCTTACAGGGAAGTAGAGTGAACCGGGGTGGGGGGGCGGAGGGTTCATCAAGGAGAAACAAACAGAAGTTTCACATCGTAGCCTGGCCAGTCACAAAACTCGTTTTCAAAGCATCTCTGATGCGCACCGCGCCCTGCTGTGCTCCTCTAACCGCCCTGGTGTCTGGCTGCGCGTAATCAGCGGCCAGGCGATTTGCCTCAACCTCCCACCCCGCCATAAATGTCTCCCCCTTACTCTCACAGATATTGTAGAGCGCACAGCAAGCAGCAATAACAATGGGGATATTCTTTTCGCTAAGGTCTGAGCGAGTCAGTAAGCTGCGCCAGCGCGCTTTTAAACGTCCAAATGCACATTCCACCACCATTCGGCACTTGCTCAGCCTGTAGTTGAACAGGTCCTGACTCCTGTCCAGGCTGCCTGTGTACGGCTTCATGAGCCATGGCACTAAGGGGTAGGCTGGATCCCCAAGGATCACGATAGGCATTTCAACATCTCCAACGGTTATTTTCTGGTCCGGGAAGAAAGTCCCTTCCTCCAGCTTTCGAAACAGAGCAGAGTGCCTGAAGACCCTTCCCGGCCAGCCCACGTTGATGTTGGTGAAACGTCCCTTGTGATCCACCAGGGCTTGCAGCAGCATTGAAAAGTACCCCTTGCGGTTTATGTACTCGGTGGCTTGGTGCTCCGGTGACAAGATAGGGATATGGGTTCCGTCTATGGCCCCACCACAGTTTGGGAATCCCATTGCAGCAAAGCCATCCACTATGGCCTCACGTTTCCCAGAGTCACTACCCTTGATATCACCAGGTCTTTCATTGCCCTGGCAACTTGGATCACAGCAGCCCCCACTGTAGATTTGCCCACTCCAAATTGATTCCCGACTGACCGGTAGCTGTCTGGCGTTGCAAGCTTCCACAGGGCTATCGCCACTCGCTTCTCAACTGTGAGGGCTGCTCTCATCCTGGTATTCTGGCGCTTCAGGGCAGGGGAAAGCAAATCACAAAGTTCCATGAAAGTGCCCTTACGCATGCGAAAGTTTCGCAGCCACTGGGAATCGTCCCACACCTGCAGCACGATGCGGTCCCACCAGTCTGTGCTTGTTTCCCGGGCCCAGAATCGGCGTTCCACGGCATGAACCTGCCCCAGGAACACCATGATTTCCACATTGCTGGGGCCTGTGCCTTGTGAGAGGTCTAGGTCCATGTCAATTTCCTCATCACTCTCATCGCCGCGCTGCAATCGCCTCCTCGGCTGGTCCTGGTTTTGCTTTGGCATGTCCTGGCTCTGCATATACTCCAGGACAATGCATGTGGTGTTCATAGTGCTCATAATTTCCACGGTGATCTGAGCGGGCTCCATGATCCCAGTGCTAGCTATGGCGCCTGGTCTGAAAAAAGGCGCGAAACTAGTATCTGACGGACCAGGGGAAGGAGGGAGGGAGGGAGGGAGGGGCGAGTGACGACATGGCGTACAGGTACAGGGAATTAAAATCAACAAAGGTGGCTGTGCATCAGGGAGAAACACAAACAACTGTCACACAGAATGGCCCCCCCCAAAGATTGAACTCAAAAGCCTGGGTTTAGCAGGCCGTTGATTTCACGGTGGGAGGGGGAAGCTAATGAATACAGAACAAATCTATTTTTTACATCTTAAGATGACGGTGCAGCATGACTGATAGCCCTCGGCATCTTCTGGGTGCTTGGCAGCAAATACTGGGCGCTTGGCAGTTATAGCCACATTTTTCCAGTATCATGACGATAGCCTTCAGGCCTATTGCACGATCTGCTGCTCAGGGAAGACTCTGCTAATGTGCGATGGGCGCTTGGCTGAAAATGGCATACTACGACTGATAGCCATCATTGTCAAGACAGTTCAATAGGACTGAGCATGTCTGCCCAGGTGCCCATGATTGACAGCCACTGCAGTATGACAACGACGGATACCAGTTGTAATAAACCATCTACTGCCAAAAGGCAAAAGGCAAGGGCTGGTGCAATGCAGCCCTACGGCTGCCAGCCCCACAGCTGCCAGCACCCAGATCACCGATGAAGACTACCAGTCATGCTGCACCGTCTACCGCCAAAAGGCAGTTAGCTGCTGCTGCTGTGTAGCAATGCAGTCCCACATCTGCCGGCACCCAGATGACGTATGGTGACGGTGAGCTGAGCTGAGCGGGCTCCATGCTTGCCGTGGTATGTTGTCTGCACAGGTAACCCAGGTAAAAAGGCGCGAATCTATTGTCTGCCGTTGCTCTGTCGGAGGGGGAGGGGCCTGACGACATGTACCCAGAACCCCCCGCGACACTGTTTTGCATCATTCAGGCATTGGGATCTCAACCCATAATTCCAATGGGCGGCGGAGACTGCGGGAACTGTGGGATAGCTACCCATAGTGCAATGCTCCGGAAGTCGACGCTAGCCTCGGTACTGTGGACGCGGTCTGCCAACTAGAGCACTTAGAGCATTTTATGTGGGGACACACACAATCGGCTGTATACAACCGATTTCTATAAAACTGGCTTCTATTAATTCGACCTAATTTCGTAGTGTAGACATACCCAAAGAGTCATGGTGAATCGCAGGAAGCTGGGGGTGCAGGGCCCTGAGTTCCCCCACACTCCGTGACAACTGGTGGCAGAGGTGGGATCTACTGCACCCCGTGGACGGCGCTTCCTGCAGTAAGTGACTGGGGAGAAGTAAAACGAAGGGGGATTGACAGGGACCAGGTGTGCTGAAGAGTCAGAGAGAGACGGTTATTACCCCTGGGAGTGTGTGACCAGCGAGAAGGACTTTTGCAGTAACAGGGTCCCCCGGGGGATCGCAGCGAGTGGTCCCAGGGGCGGAGGAGTCTGCAGCTCGACCCTGGCAGAGAGGTGGTGACCTCGAGAAGGGCTGGCACACTAGGGGTCTCCCTGGAAACTGTGGGGAGCGGTGAGCACACAGGCCTGTGAGTGGCCAGCAGGAAGATGTATGCCAAGAGGCTTAAGAGCAACCTGGTGGAGCTGTGCAAGCAGAGGGGGCTGCGCAGTGGGAGGCTCACCAAAGAACAGCTCATTGCCCAGCTGGAGGAGGGAGATCACTCGAATGAACTGATCCCTGTCTCTGAGGGAAGCAGCCTGGCAGATGTAGCGCAGGCACCAGTGTCTGTCCCAGCTGGGAGTGGTCAGCCGGCTGCTGAGGGCTTCCTGAGACCCCTCCTTCCTATGCCTAGGGGAAGGGTGGGGAGGAGCCCAGCAAATACAGAGGGCGCCGTGGCATTGTACCGCCAACTGGAAGAGGCGGAGAAAGGGGACTATGAACTATTCAAAAAGGCCCTGCTACGTGAGTTTGGGCTGACTCCCGAGATGTACCGGGAAAGGTTCCGGAGTCAGGATAAAACCCCTGAGATCTCATATCTGCAACTAGCTGTCCGCATGGAGGGATACCCCAGCAAGTGGGCAGATGGGGCCCAGACGAAGGAGGACCTGGTTAAACTGCTGGTACTGGAGCAACTGTATGAGCGGTGTCCATCTGACCTGAGGCTGTGGTTGAGGGACAAAAAACCAGAGAACCCGCGACGTGCAGGCCGGCTGGCCGATGAGTTTGTAAAGAGCTGGTCAGGGGATAACAGGGAGGAGTCCCAAAGGAATGGTCCCACCACAACGCAGAGAGAGAGTCACCATGGGACCTCCCCGTGGGAAAATACGGAAAACCCCCATCAAAGGGGAACATCCGGCGTCAGGGCCATCCGACCCACTCGAGGGGACCCATGGGACATGGGCTGCTATCACTGTGGCCAGAGAGGCCACATACGGGCCCAGTGCCCCAGGCTCAGGGACAGACTGAGCAGACCGAACCCACAGAGGGTTGACTGGGTAGAGACCCAGCCAGGCGAGAGGCAGCATTCCCAGGGAAGGGGGGCTGGCAGAGTACCACCTGCTAAGGAGGGAGGAGAGCTCCAGGCCAGCTCCTCTGGGGGGCTGGATGCTCCAGACTCAGGGTTTTTGGTTTATACGGTGGGCGCGGGGCTGTCCCTCCGGAGAGAGTACCTTGTTCCCCTGGAGGTGGATGGGAGGAAGGTCAATGGATACTGGGATACGGGCGCAGAGGTGACGCTAGCCCGGCCCGAGGTGGTGGCCCCAGTTCAGGTGGTGCCCAACACCTACCTGACCCTGACGGGGGTGGGCGGGACACCAGTCAAAGTGTCCGTGGCAAGGGTACACCTGAAGTGGGGGGCCAAGGAGGGCCCCAAGGATGTGGGGGTACACCCGTATTTGCCCACTGAGGGGTTGATGGGGGGGGGACCTGGAGGACTGGCCAAGCAACCCCCAGAATGCACTGGTTGTGACCCACAGTCAGAGCCGGCGGGGGGCACTGCACCCTGGCCTTGGGGAGGGTGCCTTGCCCGAGGCGCAGGACCCTAACCTGGTGGGGAGGGAACACCCAGGGACACGGCTCAGGGAGGCTGCGGCTTCAGACCCAGCCGGCAAGAAAGAGCAGGTGGCCATCCCTGTCCCAGCTGCTGAGTTCCAGGCCGAGGTGCAGAAAGATCCCTCCTTGCGGAAGATAAGGGACCTGGCCGACCTCGGTGCGGTACAGACCATGGGGAGAGGTGGCCGGAAAAGGTTCCTGTGGGAGAAGGGGTTCCTGTACCGAGAATGGGCTCCCCCCGGGAAAGTGGAGTCAGGGGGGATCAGGAGGCAACTGGTGGTACCCCAGAAGTATCGCTGCCAGCTGCTGTACTGGGCCCATGACATTCCCCTCTCAGGGCACCAGGGAACCTGGAGTACCCAGCAGAGGCTGCTACGGAGCTTTTACTGGCCTGGGGTCTTTGTTACTGTCTGGCAGTACTGCCGATCCTATGACCCCTGTCAGAGGGGGAGGAAGGCCCGGGACAAGGGGAAAACGGCTTTAGGACCCTTGCCGAGCGTAGAGGAGCCTTCCCAGAGGGTGGCCAAGGTTAAAAGGGGGGCTCTGAACCAAGAGAGCCCGAAGCACAGACCTCCAGACCGGAGCGCTGGGAGAAGACCCCAGCCCAGTTGGAACCCCAGGGGTATTGGGGTGGGAAAAGGGCACAGGCCGCATAAACCTTCCCACAGGCGAACTACGAGTGCCATCGAGCACCCCCGACCTAAGGAGGGGGCGTGAAACTGGAGGGGCCTGGTATAATTCTCACCAAGGAATGGGAGGGATGCTGGGGCATCCATGGGAATGGGGGTAGGTTCGAACTTCCCCGGGTCACTGGCTGAAGTGACCCCGCTCAGTTCGGTCTCGAAGGGGGGAGAGATGTGACGAACTGGGATTGTTCTTAATGTGGTCTGAGAATGCTGACAGGGGAGTGTGGCTAGGATAGTCTGCATTGGGGGATGGGAGACTGACCGACGGAGAATACCTGAGCATGTAACATGAGAACCCACGAAGGAGTGAGAGGCCAGGTGACACCTTTGCCCGGGAAACTGAACAAAGGCTGTGGGAGGGGTCGCTGAAGGCAGAGGCTCAGAAGCTGGCTGGTGAGGTGGCTGGGAGGCAGAGAGGGCTCTGACCTCCCAAGGGGGGCTGGGGTGCGCGAGGACTACAAAATGGACCTAACTGAGGGGTATCCTGTTGTCTGTGCCTGCAAGACCTGTCTTGGACTGTGTCCCTGTCATCTAAATAAACCTTCTGCTTTACTGGCTGACTAAGAGTCATGGTGAATCGCAGGAAGCCGGGGGTGCAGGGCCCTGAGTTCCCCCACACTCCGTGACAACTCCCAAATTAAGGGCTGTTTGCAGGTGGGAGTTAAAACCTTCCTTTATCATCTTTAAAAATGCCTGATCGGTTTTCTTTGGGTCTGCAATGCCTGCATTGCTGGAATACATCTCCCACTTTCTCTCACAGTACTGAGAGGCCGACTCGCCCTTGCCTTGTACGCAGCCCACGATCAGTCCGCAATTACCAGCTCTGTTTCCCAAGGCTTCTTGGACAGCCTTCTTAAACTCAGTGCAGGAAAGGGTCATACCATTTTCAGATTCAAATTTAACAGATGCCCAAACACCATTTCAGTGCCCTTCTGTAGGGATCGTGGCCCATGATAGATCGGGGCATTTAGCTTTTATTAAGATATAAAGATCCCTGGGATGTAACGTATAGGTGGTAACCATCTGGTTTATTCTTTTCCAGAATATCAAATTTGGGTCTTTGGGCTTTAAATCAGGGAAATCTTTTAGTAAGCCCCTCATTTCCTTTGTGCTGAGAGGAGTGTACTTATAAGTATTATGAGCCACTCTGTTTTCACCTGTCCCTGACCACCGAGTGGTCACTTGGAGAGGGGCCAAGGGAGCACTGGCACTTAATTTTGGGTTAAAAGGTGGGGGAGTAGGAGGAGGGGGCCAATTAGCTTGATCTTTCCCCATGTGTGCCAGGTTCCAATTTTGAATTTGTTTCTCAAGGTGTTTCCAATTAATTTCATGTTGGTCTTTATCAGTGTGACGTTATTGATATAATCTGGGACCATATAGATCATTGTTGCAACCAAGGTCCTGTAATGGCACGCAAATCTTGTATAAAGGGGGTCAAATGGGGTGTCTAAGACAAGGTTATGGTTTACTGGTTATGATTAGGCTGTCTATATGTGTGTATCAATTTTGTAGTTGAAGTTATGAATATTGGCTCTATACTGTCTGTATTTCAAACTTATGCTATGCTGCTGGGTGACATCCCAGACAAACTGGTGTTAGCTCTGTCTAGCCTGCTTGATGGCACATTAAGGACCATCAGCTATACAATGGACCCATTGAGAGAAGGCAAATATGCCTTGAGACTCAGCAAAGTATGCAGGAACTTGCCCATGTGACTCCAGACTCCATTTTGCTGTAATTTTCCACAGTAAGAACAAAGAGGTGTTCTTACACCTGGAAAAGACTATATAAGGCTGATTCCTCATCTCCATCTTGTCTTCA
This sequence comes from Terrapene triunguis, assembly GCF_002925995.2. Taxonomy (NCBI): domain Eukaryota; kingdom Metazoa; phylum Chordata; order Testudines; family Emydidae; genus Terrapene; species Terrapene triunguis. The sequence goes on along the minus strand of NW_020664418.1, from coordinate 3,037,485 downwards.
ATCCTGCTTCATACCTCTGGAGGAACTTTGCTACAAGCTGAAGCTTTGAACAAAGGACTGAGGACCCATCCCAGCGGGGGATGTATTCCAGAGACTTGATTTGAACCTGCAGTTTATTCTATCGCTGCTGCAAGCCTGAACCAAGAACTTTGCCATTACTGTATGTAATTGATTCCATTTAACCAATTCTAGCTCTCATCTCTATCTTTTTCCTTTTATGAATAAACCTTTAGATTTTAGATTCTAAAGGATTGGCAACAGCGTGATTTGTGGGGAAGATCTGATTTGTATATTGACCTGGGTCTGGGGCTTGGTCCTTTGGGATCAGGAGAACCTTTTTCTTTTACTGGGGTCTTGGTTTTCATAACCATTTGTCCCCATAACGAGTGGCACTGGTGGTGATACTGGGAAACTGGAGTGTCTAAGGAGATTGCTTGTGAGACTTGCGGTTAGCCAGTGGGGTGAGACCAAAGTCCTCTTAGTCTGGCTGGTTTGGTTTGCCTTAGAGGTGGAAAAAACCCCAGCCTTGGGCTGTAACTGCCCTGTTTGAGCAATTTGTCCTGAGTTGGCACTCTCAGTTGGGTTCCGCCAGAACCGCATTGTCACAATCAGTATCGCTGCTTGAGTCAGGGTCAGTAAAATTACCCTTCTGTTGTATGCTAGCAACAATACGACATGCAGAGAAGTTGTTTTATTTTAGTTTTGCTTTTAAAGCCTTGTTTTCTACTTCAAGCTGACTTAGCTTGTGGTTGAAATCTGTCTTTTGATTCAGCTCTGTTTCCCTTTCATAAAATCAATGAGTCTCCCTTCTGTAGAGGGTATCATTGGTGCACCCTGGGGCATGCCAACGAGTCTTCCCCTCCCCCCTCCGTGGAGGGTATCGTTGATGCATTCTGGGGCAATTAATAAGACATTGTATCCCAGCTTCCTGAAACCCACTTAAGCAGCGCTTCAGGGGAGACTGACTGAGCACACCCTTGTACTCAGTTTACTGCAGCACACACTCTGGTGCTCAGTACCTGGCAGTGCAGCCTTCGCCTCCAGCGATCCCTGCACCCCAACAATCACTGCAGCCCACACCATGGTGCTCAGTACTTGTCCACAAACACAGCCCCATTCAGTCCTTGCCTGTGGGCCCTATATGTGGTTCGTATTAAAAAAGGGGTGTGCAGGGGTGCCTTGGGGAGTCCCAAACCAAAGTGTGTGCTAGAGGTGGTAAGTAAAAAGGTACTCACCTCTATCCCTGGTTGTGGGAAACTCTCTGAGGATTCCTGATCACACCCTGCTTGCAGCGCCAAAACTGTTAGGCAAAAAGATACTTTTCCCCAAGAATCAGGCAAGCACAGACAATACTGAAGGGGGTTTATTTATGGTACCGGGAAGACTGACAAGCAGCTTCAAAAATATGGTGCTGTAGTGGTCAGTTATATACATTTTCTTATCAATTCATTTGCATTTATGTGTACATACAGAGACAGACATTGTTCCAAGTCAAGAAAGAACCCTGAACAAAGATAAAGATAAGAACAGTACGTACATATAGAGGTCATCCTAATTACATCAAACATCTATGACTACCTTGCAGGAGAAGGAGGCGAGGTGGGGGGTGGGGGGTAGGGATGAGTGCTTACAGATATCCGGTGGGCTGTGAAGGGAGGGTTTATTCTTTTCTAAGAACTAAGTTACTGGGCGGGCATTAACCATATAAGCTTATCAATTGTTTACAATTGTCAGTGCTGTTTGTGCTACTGAAATATTCCTGCTTGCTTGTCTGGGCCGGATCCTGCTTTCCTCGCTAAACTGTCGCTTTCCATGGACACAAGCTTTGTTCCTTCTTACCGATAAGCTGAACTAAGTTATCATGTATTGACAGAAGCTATGTCCTTGCTTCTCCGCAGTTTCTGTTTTTTCTGCTGGCTGAATTTTAACTCTTTCCTGACAGGCTGACTTGTCCGAACTTCCCCTTGATGATTGCCAATGTCATGGGCCTGCCCCAGGCATCCAGGTGGGTGGGCGCCTTCCTCTGGGGCTGCGGGGATGCTCGGCCCCATCATGTCAGGTGGAGTGTCGATGGCACAGATGTTGCTGCAGGCTGCTCCTTCTTTTTCTTTTGAGCCAGGTGCTGCAGCAGCTCCTCAGTCAATAACCCGTCAATGTCCTCTTTCTTTTCGAACTGGTACAGTTGCTTCCAGATCAGGTTGTGAAAAGACTTGGCCTCCTTAGCCAAGTTGCTGCTTGCCATTCCGGATGTCTTGTGTGGAAGGGCAGGACTTTTGGTGGGCCGTGAGCCTTTGGAAGGTCGAGGGCTTTTGGGGCTATTGCGGGGGCTGTTCTGGTTGCTAGATGGATGCTGCCTGGTATATTCCCGCTTGCCGGACTTGGTCACCACTGAGACCCTTTTCTCAGAAGCCAATGGAAAGGCCTCTCATTGCAGCTCATGGGCTATCCGAAAGTGGTCCTCTAGGTCTTTTAGAGAGGTGGTTTGTTGACCATTCCCAGGGCAGTCCTTAAAATGGGATTTAAATCCTGCAAGGCTGCCTCAACAATCTCCGGCATGTCGCAGGAGAGTGCCCCTGCCAACCAAAACAGAAGTTTCTTTCTGTTTAAGTAGTGTTCTGGACATTCCCCTGGATGCTGCCGCTCTGAATAGTATCTCCCAATCAGATTGTGATGGGGAAAGAAAAACCTCATCACACCCTCGTACAGCTGCAGGCAAGAATCAACATCCCCCACCTGCATCTGGCATGGCAGGGCTCTGAAGTCATCCCCTGCCATACACTCCCTGATTAGGGACGCAGCATCCTCCTTTAAAACCCCAGGCAGTGAGCAAAACTGTGCTAACCAATCTAGTGCCATATCCTGAGTAAGGGGTCCCAGAGTTTTCCCCACTGCTCGAGCTTGCTCAGGTGTATATGCCTTCAGCTCCTGCCTAGTTTCAGGAAGTCTAGCCAACCCCAGCCCATAGCTCATGACAGTAGTCATGACCAGTGCCATGGGTAATTTCGATCCCTCCTCGCTAGCCTCTTGTGGAGGAGCTGATGGTGTGTGAGAGCCACCAATATCCCGTAAGGAAGCATGGCAGAATTCTTCTTTAGAGAGGATCGGGCTACTACTAGCACTCGCGCTGGTCTTAGGTTTGTACACAGGAGTCGTATTCAAAGCTCGTAACATACCCCTAGTCCTTCTTAGCTTATCTCGGAGCTTGTCCCTTTCCTGAAGACAGCAGTTGTGCTCAGCCAGTTGTCCTTGGCTTGAGCGCAGCTCCTTCAAGAGCTCCCAGATTGCTGCCTGCGTCTCCCCTTGTAGGGTGTGAGCTGAAAACAACTCCTTCTCCCGCTTACCCAACATCTCACTTAGATCCTGGACTTTGAGCTCCAACCTCCCAACTTGTGACGTCAAGGTGTTATTCTGGGTCACCAAGCCCTCCGCCTTAAATCCCAGCCTTTCATTTTCCAAAACACTTGCTGACAGTTGAGACTCGAGATCTTTGATCCGGGCGGCTTGTGTGGTGCTGTATCTATCCAGCTCCACACATGTCAGATATAGTCCGTAGATCAAGACATGCTTCTTCAACTTTTTAGAGGGCTTAGGTTTCTCCCCCATAAGGGCTTCCCAGCTGCAGGAAAGCTCTACTAATGCCTCTGCACCCTGGAACAAATCATGAGCCAGGAGTTTTTACCCTTCCCAAAAAGGTGAACACCAGACCCTAAAGAATCTTTATTATGCGCCTGTATCCAACTGCTTCTTCCGTAGGCCCGCACACTTATTGTGGCAACAGGAATAGTCCTTGTTCCATGAGCCTCAGCCTTTCGAGCTGTTCGTCTACTGCCTGGTCTTGGCAGAATAAACCCACACTGGGCGCTTTGCCGCAGTGTGACGGAGAACTGTAATTCGGTCTCAGTAGCAGAGGGATATAGCGATGACACGAGCTGAGGGATCCTCGGGCCTACAAAGCAAAACTGACTCCCGCTTGCTTTGCCGCTTCTCTACTGCTACCGGTGTGCAGAGTTAGGCCCAACCAGATATGGTGGTTGCCGGGATGGCCTCAACCCACCGCCCGCCTCACCGATCGGTCTCCGTGGGACACAACGGTACCCTGCTGACAGACCACTGCGGTCTTGCCCATGAATTCCCTGACCAGTGACCGTTCCAGGTGTCACTCGTACTTGGTCATGGCAAGCCCACTCAACCGCCTTGGCCGAGAGTCCCTTTTTAACAAAAATCACTTTGACTCTGCAGGGAATCAACCACCCTATGGCAGCCGGCTATCCAACTGTGGGATGTGGTGGCATTACTGCCGTCAGGCCTTGCGGCCTACCCACCGATCCCTGTCCCCGCGTGCGCTGTGGCACAGAGACCCAACCACGCAACCATTGGGTTACAGTCACAGTCAGCAAAATAAAAAGGGCCAAAACAAACTAAAAATGGGGTCCTGCTGTGGTCACCAAACTGTTGAAACCAATCTAGAGGAACGTCCCCATACCTGCATCTATCATCGGGGTTTGTTATTAGCCCCTTTAAAAAAAATAACTAAGTAGGATGTGTGGGTGAAAACAACCAAGGTATTTATTAAACCATCAACAGTTCTAAACAAGGTAAACCAAATGATTAGGAACACAGGTGTGATGTTATTGACACAAACTGGGACCGTATAGATCATTGTTGCAACCAAGGTCCTGTAGTGGCACCAAATCTTGTATAAAGGAGGTCAAATAAGGGGTTTAAGACAAGGTTATGATCTGCTGGTTATAATTATGCTATCTCATAGACTCATAGACTCATAGACTTTAAGGTCAGAAGGGACCATTATGATCATCTAGTCTGACCTCTCGCATGATGCAGGCCACAAAAGCTGACCCACCCACTCCTGGAATAATTCTCTCCCTTGACTCAGCTGTTGAAGTCCCCAAATCATGATTTAAAGACTTCAAGTTGCAGAGAATCCTCCAGCAAGCGACCCCTGCCCCATGCTGCGGAGGAAGGCGAAAAACCTCCAGGGCCTCTGCCAATCTACCCTGGAGGAAAATTCCTTCCCGACCCCAAATATGGCGATCAGCAGAACCCCGAGCATGCGGGCAAGATTCTCCAGCCAGACCCTCATTGACCATTGATACTAATTACCAGCGATGGCACGTTATTGACCTATTGACTAAAATCACGTTATCCCATCAAACCATCCCCTCCATAAAATTATCAAGCTTAATCTTAAAGCCAGAGAGGCTTTCGCCCCCACTGTTTCCCTCGGAAGGCTGTTCCAGAACTTCACCCCTCTGACGGTTAGAAACCGTTGTCTAATTTCAAGCCTAAACTTCCCAACAGCCAGTTTATATCCATTTGTTCTCGTGTCCACATTAGTACTGAGCTGAAATAGTTCCTCTCCCTCCCTGGTATTTATCCCTCTGATATATTTAAAGAGAGCAATCATATCCCCCCTCAGCCTTCTTTTGGTTAGGGTAAACAAACCGAGCTCCTTGAGTCTCCTTTCATACGACAGGTTTTCCATTCCTCGGATCATCCTAGTGGCCGTTCTCTGTACCCGTTCCAGTTTGAGTTCATCCTTTTTAAACATGGGAGACCAGAACTGCACACAGTACTCCAAATGAGGTCTCACCAGTGCCTTGTATAACAGAAGCAGCACCTCCTTATCCTTACTAGAAATACCTCGCCTAATGCATCCCAAGACCGCATTAGCTTTTTTCACGGCCACGTCACATTGCCGACTCATAGTCATCCTGCGATCAGTCAGGACTCCGAGGTCCTTCTCCTCCTCCGTTACTTCCAACCGATGCGTCCCCAGCTTATAACTAAAATTCTTGTTAGTCATCCCTAAATGCATCACCTTACATTTCTCACTATTAAATTTCATCCTATTACTATTACTCCAGTTTACAAGGTCATCCAAATCTCCCTGCAGGATATCCCGATCCTTCTCCGAATTGGCAATACCTCCCAACTTTGTGTCATCCGCAAACTTTATCAGCCCACTTCTACATTTGGTTCCGAGGTCAGTAATAAATAGATTAAATAAAATCGGACCCAAAACCGAACCTTGGGGAACTCCACTGGTAACCTCTCTCCAACCTGACAGTTCACCTTTCAGTACGACCCGCTGCAGTCTCCCCTTTAACCAGTTCTTTATCCACCTCTGGATTTTCATATCGATCCCCATCTTTTCCAATTTAACCAATAATTCCTCATGCGGTACCGTATCAAACGCTTTACTGCATGATCCACTGCATTTCCTTTATCTAAAAAATCTGTTACTTTCTCAAAGAAGGAGATCAGGTTGGTTTGGCACGATCTTCCTTTCGTAAAACCATGTTGTAATTTGTCCCAATTGCCATTGACCTCAAGGTCCTTAACTACTTTCTCCTTCAAAGGAGATACATACTATCTGTATGCATGTATCAATTTTGTAGTTGAAATTATGAATATTGGTTATGTACTTGTATCTCAATGTGTTTGTCAGCTTCTTGAGAAAGGAATTTGCAGATTAAGTGCCCAATCAAGAAACACTTAACTGACAATGGACCTTGGGAGACTCCAATCCACATGAGAAGTCTTCCTGGGAACATTCAAGGTAGCATGTGAGCAATGGCTGCTCTCCCTGTAAAGTCATGCATGGACATGTGACTTGCCCATGTGACTCCAAACTCCATCTTGCTGCTGTGATTTTCCACAGTAAGAACAACGGGGTGTCCTTCCACCTGGCAGAGGATATAAAAGGCCCTGGAAACCCCTCCATTTTGTCTTCAATCCTGCTTCTTACCTCTGGAGGAACTTTGCTACAAACTGAAGCTCTGAACAAAGGACTGAATGACCCATCCCAGCTGTGGATGTACTCCAGAGACTTGATTTGAACCTGCAGGTTATTCCATCACTGCTACAAGCCTGAACCAAGAACTTTGCCATTACTGTATGTATTAATTCCATTTAACCAATTCAACTCTCATCTATACTTCTTTCTTTTTATGAATAAACCTTTAGATTCTAAAGGATTGGCAACAGCGTGTCCCGCCAGAGGTAACATCGTTATAACAGGTAAAACAAGAAACCCCTCCTCCCCCAACAGGTGATATAAGGTAAGTAAAGGACTGGCAGTATGCTGACTGTGACTGAGGGTAAGTTCCCTCCCCTAGGACAGGACCCTGGTAAGAGGATGGAGGATCAATGGACCACTACTATATCTTGCAGCTCTGAGGACTCTCATGATGACAGGACAGCTCCGTCCAGGTAGGTGGAACCCACAGGTAAGGAGTGGACCTCAGGAACAGGGGATGACAGCTCTGCCCCAATGATGACTCGGCTTGTACTCCCCTTCCTACGATGTCGTAGGTGTGTGTTTGTCCTCAGTGAAAGAGTGGCAGCTGGTGACACACTCTCTGCATGCAAATGAGAATTTCCCTCCCGCAACCAGATGAATGAATGCGGTGCTCAGTGTACTCCTTTGAGACAATCTAGAGAACTGAGATGTCTGCTGTGCTTCCCAACAGTTGCAGCAGCAGCACCTCCAGACTGCCACTCAGAAGGGCAGCCCCTTCCCTCTGCTGTACAGGCCCTAATATGCCCTGCTGTTACTGGGCAGATCACAGGTCACATGGTTTGCTTGGTTTCCTGCCTTTTGGTAGAAAGGGTGGAAAACTACAACTGAGGAGGGGGGAAGAAGGGCAGCCAAGATGGATTCCCAGTTGTTATTTGGACATTTCAAGATGGCAAACCTAAGACGTTAAGCACCAAAGTTTTTCCCCTACAGAGCGGGTCTGTTGGATGGGGTGTGTCGGGTACATGATGCAGGGTGGATCGGGACTGTGGCATGGGGTCCGTCGGGTACGTAACTTGGGGTGGAGCGGGTCTGTCTGAGGGGCTGGGCAGGTACGTAACGTGGGGTGGAGCGGGTATCTCACACGGGGCTGGGCAGGGACGAAATGGCACCTGGAGCGGATCTGTTGCACGGGGCTGGGCAGGGACGCAATGCCACCTGGAGCAGGAGTGTTGCAAGGGACTGGGCGGGTACGTAACGTAGGGTGGAGCGGAACTGTGGCATGGACCTGGGTGGGTATGTAACGTGGGGTGGAGCGGGACTGTGACATTGGGCCCGTTGGGTATGTGACGTGGAGTGGAGCGGGTCTGTTGGATGGGGCTGGGCGGGTACGTAACGGGTGGAGTGGAACTGTGGCACAGGGCCTGTCGGGTACGTAATGGGTGGAGAGAGACTGTGGCACGGGGCCCATCAGGTACGTCATATGGGGTGGAGCGGGTCTGTCGCACGGAGCTGGGTGGGGACATAATGCTGCTTGGAGAGGGTCTGTTGCACGGGGCTCAGTAGGGACTCAATGCCGCCTGGCGTGGGTCTGTGGCGTGGGGCTTGTCGGGTACGTAATGCGGGGTGGAGTGAGTCTGTAGGATGGGGTTTGGCCGGTACGTAATGAGGGGTGAAGCAGGAATGTGTCATTGGGCTTGGTGGATACGTACTGCGGGGTGGACCGGGACTGTGACATGGGGCCTGTTGGGTACGTGATGCGGGGTGGAGCGGGACTGTGGCATGACGCCCATCGTGTACGTAACTGGGGGTGGAGCGGGTCTGTTGGATGGGGCTGCGCGGGTACGTAACGGGGTACAGTGGGACTTTGCCACGGGGCTTGTCGGGTACATAACGACGGGTGGAGCAGATCTGTCGGATGGGTCCCGGTGGGTACGTAACATGGGGTGGAGTAGGAATGTGGCATGGGGCTTGGTGGGTACGTCATGTGGGGTGGAGTGGGTCTGTCGGACAGGGCTCAGCGGGGTGGGGTGGAGCGGGTATGTCCAGTGAGCCTCGGCGGGTTCCTAATGCGGGGTGGAGCGGGTCTGTTGCACGGGGCTGGGTGGGGACGCAATGCTGCCCGGAGCGGGACTGTTGCACGGGGCTGGGTGGGTATGAAATGCGAGGTGTATCTGGACTGTCACACGGAGATGGGCGGGTACGTAATGCGGGGTGGAGAGGGTCTGTGGGACGGGGCTGGGCCAGTACGTAACAGGGCTGGAGCGGGACTGTGGATGGGGCTCGTCGGGTACGTAACACGGGTGGAACGGGACTGTGGCACCTGGCTCGTCGGGTACGTAATGCAGTGTGGAGTGGGTCTGTCGGATGGGGCCTGGAGAGTATGTAACGGGGTAGAACTGGACTGGGCTGGGGGTTATGTAACGCGGGGTGGACTGGGACTGTGGTTCAGGGCCCATCAGGTACTTAACAGGGGGTGGAGCGGGTCTCTGGGCCGGGGCTGGGCCGGTATGTGACGGGTGGAGTGGAACTGTGGCACGGGGCTCGTCAGGTACATTACGTGGGCTGGAGCAGGTGTCGGACGGGGCCCGGCGGTTATATGATGTGGGTGGAACGGGACTGTGGCATGGGGCTGGGTGGTTACGTAATGCAGGGTGAAGCGGGTCTATCAGACCGGGCTCGGCGGGTACGTAATGCGGGGTGGAGCGCGTCTGTCGGATGCGGCTCGGCGGGTACATAACATGGGGTGGAGCAGGAATGGGGCATGGGGCTTGGGTATGTATCATGGGGTGGAGCGGGTCTGTCGGACGGGGTTGGGGAGGATACATGACACGGGGCGGACTGCGACTGTGGCATGGGGCCTGTTGGGTATGTGATTCGGGATGGAGTGGGTCTGTGGCATGGGGCCCGTCAGGTACCTGAGGCGGGGTGGATCGGAACTGTGGCACAGGGTCCGTTGGGTATGTAACGAGGGGTCTAGTGGGGCTGGGCGGAGATGCAATGCTGCCTGGAGCGGGACTATCGCACGGGGCTGGGTGGGTACGTAATGCGGGGTGGAGCGGGACTGTGGCATGGGGCTGTGTGGGTATGTAACGGGGTGGAGCGGGTCTGTGGGATGGGCTGGGCCAGTATGTGATGGGTGGAGTGGAACTGTGGCATGGGGCTCGTCGGGTACGTTACGTGGGGTGGAGCAGGTGTGTCGGACGGGGCTCATCGGGTATATGAGGCGGGGTGGAGCAGGAATGTGGCATGAGGGTTGGTGGGGTCATAACGCGGTGTGGAGTGGGACTGTCTCATGGGGCTGGGTAGGTACGTAATGCGGCGTGGAGCAGGAATGTGGCATGGGGCTGGGCGGGTACGTAACGTGGGGTGGACTGGGACTGTGGCATGGGGCCTGTCAGGTACATAACGGGGGGGTTGAGCGGGTCTGTGGGATGGGGCTGGGCCGGTACGTAACAGGGGTGGAGTGGGACTCTGGCACGGGGCTCATTGCGTACGTAACGCAGGGTGGAGCAGGTCTGTTGGATGGGGCCCGGCGGATATGTAACACGGGTGGAACAGGACTGTTGCATCGGGATGGGTGGGTACGTAACGTGGGGTGGAGCGAGTCTGTGGCTCGGGGCTCATCGGGTACGTAACGCAGGGCAGACTGGGACTGTTGTACAGGGATGGGCAGGTACGTAACACGGGGTGTAGCGGATCTGGCGCACGGGGCTGCGTGGGGACGCAATGCTGCCTGGAGCAGGTCTGTTGCACGGGACTTGGCGGGGATGCAATACAGCCTGATGCGGGACTATCGCACGGGGCTGGGTGGATACGTAACATGCGGTGGAGCGGCACTGTTGCACAGGGCTGGGTGGTTACGTAACGTGGCGTGGAGCGGGAATGTGGCATGGGGCTGGGTGGGTAAGTAACGCGGGGTGGAGCAGGTCTGTCAGATGGAGCCCAGAGGGTATGTAACAGGGGTGGAGCAGGACTGTGGCACGGGGCCTGTGGGGTACATAACCGGGGGTGGAGCGGGACTGTGGCACGAAGCTGGGTGGGTACTTAACGCGGGGTGGAGCATGTGACGGGTTGGATCACAGAAAACCCCTTGGGAACTGCCAACTGATGTGCCGAGACTTTTTCTGCCCCTGGTTTCCCTGCCAGCCTGGGACTCCAGCACCCTGTCTTGTTGAGCCAGACACGCCAGTTTGCTCCAACACAGATACAGGGTCTGAATCACGTGCCCCAAAGCTGCAGACTTAACTGAAAGCAGCTTACAGAAGTGTTCCTGTCTTTAACACTCAGATGCCCAACTCCCAATGGGGTCTAAACCCCAAATAAATCCGTTTTACTCATAAATTGTTCGCCCTCTATAACACTGATAGAGAGGTATGCACAGCTGTTTGCCCCCCAGGTATTAATACATACTCTGGGTTAATTAATAAGTAAAAAAGTGATTTTATTAAATACAGAAAGTAGGATTTAAGTGGTTCCAAGTAGTAACAGATAGAACAAAGTGAACTACCAAGTAAAATAAAATAAAACATGCAAATCTAAGCCTAATACAGTAATAAAACTGAATACAGATAAAATCTCACCCTCAGAGATGTTTCAATAAGTTTCTTTCACAGACTGGATGCCTTCCTAGCCTGGGCACAATCCTTTCCCCTGGTACAGCCTTTGTTCCAGCTCAGGTGGTAGCTAGGGGATTTCTCATGATGGCTCCACCTTTGTTCTGTTCCACCAACTTATATATCTTTTGCATAAGGCGGGAATCCTTTGTCCCTCTCTGGGTTCCCACCCCCTCCTTCTCAATGGAAAGACACCAGGTTAAAGATGGATTCCAGTTTAGGTGACATGATCACATCATGAGTCCTGCACTTAGGACGGAAGAATCCCATGCACAGCTACAGACTAGGGACCGAATGGCTAGGTAGCAGTTCTGCAGAAAAGGACCTAGGGGTCACAGTGGACGAGAAGCTGGATATGAGTCAACAGTGTGCTCTTGTTGCCAAGAAGGCTAACAGCATTTTGGGCTGTATAAGTAGGGGCATTGCCAGCAGATCGAGGGACGTGATCGTTCCCCTTTATTCGACATTGGTGAGGCCTCATCTGGAGTACTGTGTACAGTTTTGGGCCCCACACTACAAGAAGGATGTGGAAAAATTGGAAAGAGTCCAGCGGAGGGCAACAAAAATGATTAGGGGGCTGGAGCGCATGACTTATGAGGAGAGGCTGAGGGAACTGGGATTGTTTAGTCTCCAGAAGAGAAGAATGAGGGGGGATTTGATAGCAGCCTACAACTACCTGAAAGGGGGTTCCAAAGAGGATGGAACTTGGCTGTTCTCAATGGTGGCAGATGACAGAACAAGGAGCAATGGTCTCAAGTTGCAGTGGGGGAGGTCTAGGTTGGATATTAGGAAACACTATTTCACTAGGAGGGTGGTGAAGCACTGGAACGCATTACCTAGGGAGGTGGTGGAGTCTCCTTCCTTGGCGGTTTTTAAGGCCCGGCTTGACAAAGCCCTGGCTGGGATGATTTAGTTGGGAATTGGTCCTGTTTTGAGCAGGGGGTTGGACTAGATGACCTCCTGAGGTCCCTTCCAACCCTGATATTCTATGATTCTATGATTCTATGACTTCATGACCCACTTGCCAGCACACATGTATACAGGAAGACTTACAAGTAAAACAGAGCCATCTACAGACTTGTCCTGGTTAATGGGAGCCATCAAGATTCCAAACCACCATTAACGGCCCACACTTTGCATAATTACAGTAGGCCCTCAGAGTTATATTTCATATTTCTAGTTTCAGATACAAGAATGATACATTTATACAAATAGGATGACCACACTCAGTAGATTATAAGCTTTGTAATGATACCTTACAAGAGACCTTTTGCATGAAGTATATTTTAGTTACATTATATTCACACTCATTAGCATTCTTTCATAAAATCATATAGAGTGCAACATCACAGAGCGGGTCTGGGTCTCAGGGCTCATCGGGTACGTAAGGCAGGGTGGACTGGGACTGTTTCACGGGGATGGGCGGGTACGTAACGAGGGGTGTAGCGGATCTGGCACACGGGGCTGGGCAGGGACGCAATGCGGCCTGGAGCGGGACTGTCGCACAGGGCTGGATCGATACGTAACGTGGGGTGGAGCGGAACTGTCATACGGGGCTGTGCGGGTACGTAACGCGGGGTGAAGCGGGACCGTGGCACAGGGTTGGGCGAGTATATAGTGTGGGGTGGAGCAGGTCTGTAGGATGGGGCTCGTCGGGTACGTAATGCTGGGTGGACCAGGACTGTCGCACGGAGATGGGCGGGTACGTAACGCTGGGTGGAGTAGATGCCCAAAACTCCATCTTGAGCTGTAATTCTACACAGGGGAGAGAAGGGATTTCCACCCACAAGAGAAAATCTATTTAAGCCCCTGGAAACCCCTCCCTTGGGTCTTCAGCTGGCTCAAGAGATGGCCTCTCCACCCCAAAGGATGCCTGAAAGAAACTGGAACAAAGGACAGTAACTATAGGGGTGTGAGTGATTGCTGGACCCAGACTAGAAGGAGGCTAGTCTGTCAAACAAGCTTATTGGAACATCTCTGAGGGTGAGATTTACCTGCATTTAGTGTCCTACTGTATTAGGCTTAGACCTGCGTGTTTTTGTTTTATTTTGCTTGGTAATTTACTTTGTTTTGTCTGTTATTACTTGGAACCACTTAAATCCTACATTTTGTATTTAATACAATCACTTTTTACTTATTAATTAACCCAGAGTAAGTATTAATACCTGCGGGGGGCAAACAGCTGTGCATATCTCTCTATCAGTGTTATAGAGGGCGAACAGTTTATGAGTTTACCCTGTATAAGCTTTATACAGAGTAAAACGGATTTATTTGGGGTTTGGACCCCATTGGGTATATGGGTGCTGGAGACAGGAGCACTTCTTAAGCTGTTTTCAGTTCAGCCTATAGCTTGTGGAGGACGTGGTTCAGACTTGGATCTGTGTGTGCAGCAGGCAAGTGCGTCTGGCTTAAACAAGGCAAGGTACTGAAGCTGGCAGGGAAAACAGGCTCAGAGATAGTCCCAGCACATCAGGTGGCAGTTCCCAAGGGGGTTTCTGTGACCCAACCCATCACAGAGTGGGTCTGTCGGATGGGGCTCATTGGGTACGTAAATCATAGTGGCGCACGTCTGTCGCACGGGGCTTGTCGGGTACGTAACGCGGGGTGGAACAGGTCTGTCGGATGGGGCCCACCGAGTACGTAACGTGGGGTGGATCAGGTCTGTTGGATGGGGTTTGGTGGGGACCCAATGCTGCCTGGAGCGGGACTGTCTCACGGGGCTGGGCCGGTACGTAACGCGGAGTGGAGCAGGACTGTCGCACGGTCCTATGGGGTACGTACAGGCCCTATGGCATGGGGCTCATTGGGTACATACCGTGGGGTGGAGCGGGACTGTGGCACGGGGCTGGGTGGGTATGTACTGTGGGGTGGAGCGGGACTGTGGCACAGGGCTCGGTGGGGATGCAATGCCACTTGGAGCAGGTCTGTTGCACGGGGCTGGGTAGGGCTGCAATACAGCCTGAAGCGGGTCTCTAGCACGGGGCTCAGCGGGTAAGTAACTCGGGGTGGAGCAGGTCTGTCGGATGGTGCTCGGCGGGTACGTAATGCGAGGTGGAGCAGGTCTGTCGGACGGGGCTGGGGGCATACATAACATGGGGTGGAGTGGGACTGTGGCACAGGGCTGTGACGTTATTTATATGAACTAGGACTGTATAGATCATTGTTGCCACACTGTTATATATTTGCAGCAAATATTGTACAAAGGTTGTTGTGTGAGGTTTCTATGACAAGGTTATGATTTGCTGGTTATAATTATGCTAAGCTGTATGTGTGTATCATTTTTGTATTTGAAGTTATGAATACGAGCTACGTACTTGTATCTTAAATGTATTTGATTCCAAGTAGCCTCAGTGAAGCATTTGGTTAGCTTCTTGAGAAGGGGCTATTCTCAGTAAGTGCCCAATCAAGAAACATTTAACTGACAATGGACTTTGGGAGACGCCAATCCACATCTGAGCTTTCCTGGAAACGTTCAAACTAACATGTAAACAATGGTGTCAGCCTGCAAACTGAGTCATGCATGGACATGTGACATGGACATGTGAGTTGCCCATGTGACTCCAGACTCCATCTTGCTGCTGTGATTTTCCACAGTAAAAACAAAGGAGTGTCCTTCCATGGGCAGAGAATATAAAAGGCCCTGAAAAACCCTCCATTTTGTCTTCAATCCTGCTTCTGAGCTCTGGAGGAATCTTGCTACAAACTGAAGCTCTGAACAAAGGACTGAATGACCCATCCCAGCTGTGGATGTACTCCAGAGACTTGATTTGAACCTGCAGTTTATTCCACCAATGCCTAAACCAAGAACTTTGCCATTACTGTATGTAATTGATTCCATTTAACCAATTCTAGCTCTCATCTATATCTTTTTCCTTTTATGAATAAACCTTTAGATTTTAGATTCTAAAGGATTGGCAACAGCATGATTTGTGGGTAAGATCTGATTTGTATATTGACCTGGGTCTGCAGCTTGGTCCTTTGGGATTGGGAGAACCATTTTTTTCTTTTACTGGGGTATTGGTTTTCATAACCATTCGTCCCCATAACGAGTGGCACTGGTGGTGGTACTGGGAAACTGGAGTATCTAAGGGAATTGCTTGTATGACTTACGCTTAGCCAGTGGGGTAAAACCAAAGTCCTCTCTGGCTGGCTGGTTTGGTGTGCCTTAGAAGTGGAGAAACCCCAGCCTGGGGCTGTAACTGCCCTGCTCTAGGCAATTTGTCCTGAATTGTTATTCTCAGAAGTGTCCCACCAAAGGCAGCATCGTTACAGGGGCTGGGTGAGTATGTAACCCGGGTTGGAGCAGGAATATGGCATTGCGCCTGTCGGGTATGTAATGGGTAGAGCGGGACTATGGTATGGGGCTCGTCAGGTACGTAACGGGTGTAGCAGGTCTGTGGTGCAGGCCTTGTCGGGTATATAATGTGGGGTGGAGTGGGTCTGTTGCATGGGGCTTGGAAGGTACATAATGCGGGGTGGAGTGGGTCAGTCGGACGGGACTCGTCGGGTATGTAATGTGGGGTGGGTCTGTAGGACGGGGCTTGGCGGGTAAATAATGCAGGGTGGAGCAGGACTGTGGCACAGTCCCAGTGGGTACATGACGCAGGGTGGAGCTGCTCTGTGGCACGGGGCCCGTCGGGTACGTAACGGCGGGTGGAGCGGGTTTGTTGGACGGGGGTGGGCGGGTATATAATGCGGGGTGGAGCAGGTCTGTCGCAAGGAGCTGGGCAGGGATGCAATGCTGCCTGGAGTGG
>NW_020664418.1:2963903-3021345 GCF_002925995.2 Terrapene triunguis | reverse complement strand
TGCACGGGGCTGGGCAGGGATGCAATGCCGCCTGGAGCGGGTCTGTCACAGGGGGCTTGGCAGGGATGCAATGCCACTTGGAGCAGGTCTGTTGCACGGGGCTGGGCAGGTATGTAATGGGGGGTGTAGTGGGTCTGTTGGTGGGGCTGGGCGAACACATAATGGGTGGAACGGGACTTTGGCACGGGGCCTCTTGGGTTCGTAACAGGGGTGGAGCAGGGTTTATTTGATGGGGTTCGGCAGGTATGTAATGCAGGATGGACCAGGACTATCGGGCTGGGCGGGTACGTACCGTGGGGTGGAGTGGGACTGTTGCATGGGGCACGTCGCGTATGTAACGCAGGATGCGTACTCTGACAGGAATGTGTGAGCACAGTAGAGGAGTATGAAATACGGTAACCCAGGACTTTGAACACTCTGGGGTATAGTGTTTGACCGGTAGAGGGCACAAGTAGCATGCCACATCTGCAATCATCAGTTAGGGAGCTCGTGCTGTTTGGTCCTGAGTTGTTCACCTGGTGGAGGCAAGAGATCCCATCTGAAGAGGGACCAGAGGAAATCTGCTAAACAGCCATCCTCTCCCCCTACCACTCAGCTGCTCCACTGCGTGCCTCCTCAGGCAGCTCTAGGTGCTGCAGGACAAGGAATGAGAAGAATGTCTTGCACCAAAGACCCTGCTTGAGGCATAAAACAATCCTACAGGGTTGGGGTTAGACAGGGGTGGGCAAACTTTTTGGGTCGAGGACCACATCTGGGTGGGGAAATTGTGTGCAGAGCTGGGGCAGGGGGTTGGGCTGCAGGAGAGAGTGTGGGGTGTGGGAGGGGGTGCAGTAAGGGGCTCAGGGCAAGGAATTGAGGCAGAGGGGGGTGCGGAGTGTATGAGGGGGCTCAGGGAAGGGGGTTAGGGTGCAGGAAGGGTGTGGAGTGCGGCAGGGGGCTCAAGGCAGGGGGTTAGGGTGCAGGAGGGGTTTGGGGAGCGGCAGGGGGTTCAAGGCAGGGGGTTGGGGTGCACAGGGGTGCAGGGTGCAGCAGGGAGCTCAGGGCAGGGGGTTGGGGAGTAGGAGGGGTACGGGGTATACGAGGGGGCTCTGGGCAGGGAGTTGGGGTGCAGGAAGGGTGCAGGGTGCAGGCAGGAGGCTTAGGGCAGGGAGTTGGGGGGCAGGGTGCAGGAGGGGTTCGGGCTCCGGCCCGGCGCCACTTACCTAAAGTGGCTCTGGGGTGGCAGCAGTGTGCACTGGGGCCAGGGCAGGTTCCCTGCATGCCTGCCCTGTCCCCGGCCCCGCACCGCTCCAGGAAGCACTGTGGCCCCTGGCGGAGGGGAGCGGAGGGCTCAGCATGCTCTGCCCTTGCTGTGCCTCCAGGTACCTCCCCTGAAGCTCCTATTGGCTGCGGTTCCCTGTTCCCAGCCAATGGGAGCTGCGGGGGGCGGTGCCTGGAGGCAAGGGCAACGCATGGAGCCCTCTGCCCCCCCGCCCGGGGGCCACAGGGATGTGGTGCTGGCCGCTTCTGAGAGCAGCGTGGGGCCCAAGGCACCATGGGGGGCAATCCTGTGGGCCAGATCCAAAGCCCTGAGGAGCCGGAGCCGGCCCATGGGCCACAGTTTGCCCACCCCTGGGTTAGACACAGTCAAGCTAGGGCCCTCATGGGGCAGAAATAACAGATTCTCAACCAGATAAGTTCTACCCAGATCACATTAGAAGCAAACTTTATGTATCAATCACATGCAAAATCATCCCATCTTCATATTAATGCATTTAGGCTTGTAAACCTGTGGCCCCTGCTATACTGTCATCAGAATGGCAGGGCCTTTGAAAGGCCTAGAGCATCTAACATGGAATTGGAACGGAAAGGATTAAGGAAGATTGTTTATCCACTGGAGTAACACATTTTATTCACATGTACAGCAGCAATCAGGCCAAATAAGAACTGAACTCATCTTCTAGGAAAAGCCAGTCTGTCCTTCTGTTAATCTTTTCCCCAGCTGACTAGAGCTTGGAACAGTTCCCATTCCCCTGCAAGCTGCCACCACTTGATTTACCACCGGTACCAAATTTGTCTTGGGAGAAGACTAGGGAGCAATATTATCTTCTCCTCACCCAGTCTGGCAGCCCATCCACAATGGGGACAGCCATCCTGCTGCAGCTCAGGGCCTTTCAAGCTCTGCATCTGCCACAAGCCCATTTCTTAAATCTTTTAGTCAGTTGTAGACCACTCAGAGTTTAAAAAATAACCCAGGCACTTTAAATGTAAAGTTACATGCTCGCTGTAGAGTGGGTCTGTGCAACAATCCTGGTGTCGGGGAGGGTACTGGACAGACAGCTCGCTCACCTTGAGATGCAAGCCCCACCCACCCCTAGAATAATGGATCTTGCCAGTGACATTTTTCCTGGAAGAGTTAGAAGTCTGCTGCCATCTGTCTGCGGTCATTCATTTCTATGGTGGTGTAATTCAGGGAGTGTCTAAAAAATGGGTGAAAATGCGAGAAGGTTAGTTGCTTTGCTCCTTCATAGAGGGTGGATAAAGGGAGCGCCCCTAAGCATGCAGCCCAATACAGTCAGGGTCTCATGTTTAGCAATTCTGTAGCCCTGGCTTTAGACTTACTATAAAAGCTAACCCAAACCTTCATTTAAAAAAAACCTTCTAGTCCTTATAGTAATGCTGACAACCTTCCAACTATGAACTAAATGCAACTAGTGGACAGTATTGTCTTCCCAAGTCTGCAGACAAAGCTCAGAGGTATCCACTATCCCCATTCAGCTTATGAGTGTTGACTCTGAGGCCTTCTAGTGGCAATGCACATAACATTATTAGTTTCAAGAAATTCAAGTTGAGTATGTGTCTGACTGATTTTTTAGGAATCAATTTTTAAGCCCCCACAGGCTATACCTAAAGTTCCTTTTAAAGAAATGTTAAAGGGTTTTTCTAATTCCCTATTCAGATTTAAGTATTTTTTCAGCCCATGGTAGACTGGGAGAAAGTAAAATTGATTAGACAGTGTCCTATCAAATATACAAAATAAAAATATTTGAACAAATGGGGAAGAGTTAGTGAGAAAAGAACTTCTCTGCTCTAGTTACAAATAATGTTTAAAATTCGGTATTGTCAAAGCTTTCAATGTGGATAACATCAGCAAAGCAATCCAAGAGCCTATCAGTGATACCACACTAACACCTGGGAGATTGAGACTCTTGGCAGCAGCCAGAGACGGGAACTAGTCGTTTGGGGGACTGACTCTAAGTGGGAAGTCACATCTCTCCTGCCCTTCAAGGGACGAGAGGCAGCTCCTCCCTAGTGCTAAGGGAGTCCCTTCCCCATCCCAGGGCGCCAGGAGCCCCCACACTTCTCTACCCTGTCACCAGGCCCTCCAGCTTCCCCCTGGCCAAAACATAATGGCAGAAGTTATCAGTACAAGCATTCTAAGCAGCAGAAAACAGACCGAGTTTAACGTGGCACCCATGGTATTCTATACACTGATCATATACTGACTTCATGAAAACCCTCCATTACAAGATGACCTGAAACTGATGGAGGAGCTACAGTCTGCTGCACCAGGGGATCCCCACCACTGAATTTTAGGTCCAGTCTCTTGTGGAGTGCACAGGTCTTTGGGTAGAGCATTAAGCCCCACACAAAGGGCAGGATCATTGACGCATGATGGGGTAGGTTAGGGAAGGAGTCACTCGTGGCTGCCCCTGGTACATAAGGCAATGGGCTGACATGATGATTTCTTACCTTTTGAAGTAAGAGACGGCTACAGCAACTAGTGTGAATGTGAGCAGGATAGATCCCAGGACAAAGAGGGCTATTTCCCAGGCTTGGAAGGAGGCTGTGGGAAAAGGGAAGGGAAGACAGGTGGAGATTTGGCTGAATTATGTAAGGTATTGCTCATCTAGCACATACTGCATTTCAGGAGAGCAAGATTCCTTATAGTGAACACATCAGTGACCTATACAGCCCTGTCTTTGCACCTCACTGGGCTCAAGTCCCTGGAAAAAGCTCACTACACAGCATTATTGTTTTAACTGTAACCCGCTTTGAATTGCTGTTGGTCCTAGGTGGTGTATTGTTTTACTGGGGTGCTGCGGGCAAAAGATGTGGTGGTACAGCCCCATATGGAGCTCTCCCCCACATTTTGAATCCTGTAAGATCAGGCATATCCCAAGGGCTACAATGAAGCATTGCTGTGCCATCACCAAACAGGACAACGTTTCATGCGGAAGGAGGGTCATTGATTGTGCTCTTTGGAGTGCATACCATTGGCCGCAAGGCCATTGGGCTGCTTTGGCCGCCTGAGGCTAGGGTTTGCTGAATGTGAACTTACTGCAGGTTAGACAGTGCGGGTTGTGACTAATTCTGTATCCTAGCAAGGCCTTGTATTCTATTCAGGGCCTTATACCGTGCCCAGTACCGGGTTTACCATGGCGCCAGGCCCAGAGTCAGAAGGGGCCCCGGCCGGCTATGCCGGCCAGGAAAGCTGCCCCCGCCCTTGCTCCACCCTGCTCTGCCCACACCCCGCCTCTTCCCACCCCTGCTCTGCCCCAGCCCTGCCCCTGCTCCGTCCCCACCCCACCTCTTCCCACCCCTGCTCTGCCCCAGCCCTGCCCCTTCCCACCCCTGCTCCACCCCAGCCCTGCCCCTGCTCCGTCCCCGCCTTGCCTCTTCCCACCCCTGCTCCGCCACAGCCCCGCCCCCACTCCATCCCTTCCCCTGAGCAACGTCCTGGGGGACTGCAGCAGGGGTTGGGCGCGCCCTGCACTTACCGGGCGGTGAGAAGTGTAGCGACCCGGCCCCAGCCCGCTCCCCGCCACTGGTGAGTGCTGGGGGGCAGTTCCCCCCTGCCCCCCCAGTCCCAAGGCTGGGAGCCAGGGGAGCAGAGCGGAGCGGGCTGGGGCCTGGTCACTCCACTTCCTGCAGCCCCGTGAGTGCAGAGTCAGGCCCACCCTGCAATCAGGCGGCAGGAAGTGCAGCAACCCAGCCCCAGCCTGCTCTGCTGGCTCATGCTGGGGGGGGGGGGCGGTTCCCCCTGCCCCCCAAGCCTGGAGAGGAGATGGAGCGGTGGGGAAGAGAAGGGGATGAGGGAAGCGGGGCAGGGGAAAAGAGGCAGTGAGGGAGGAAGGAAGGAAGGAAGGAAGGGGGTGGGGCAGAGGGGAAGGGGCATGGGATGGGGGAATCGGGGGCGGGGGGAAGGAAGGGGGTGGGATAGGGCAGTGGGGAAGGGGCATGGGATGGGGAAGAGAAGGGGGCAGGGGAAGCGGGGGCAGGGAGGAAGAGGCGAGGGGGAAGGAAGGGGGTGGGATGGGGCAGTGGGGAAGGGGGTGGGGGCAGGGGAAGCGGGGCTGGGGAAAAGAGGCAGAGGGAAGGAAGGGGGTGGGATGGGGAGGAGATGGAGCAGTGGGGAAGAGAAGGGGATGGGGAAGCGGGGGCAGGGGGAAGGAAGGGGGTGGGATGGGGAGGAGATGGAGTGGTGGGGAAGGGGCATGGGAGGGGAGGGGAAGAGAAGGGGATAGGGGAAGCGGGGGCCTAGCATGCGGATCCCCTTGGCAGCAGCTGGGGCTACCCTGTTAAGCAGGCCCATCAAACCCTCATCCTGACAAGCCTCACCACCCCTGCATCTGTACCACCCCGATGAGCCCCCCCAGACACCCTCCCTACTGAGCCCCAACCACCTGCACCTGGACCACCAACCAAATGAATTCCACCTCCCCTGCATCCAGACACCTCCTACCCCACTGAGCTCCAACCACTTTCACTTGGTCCCCCCTGCAGACTCCCATTGTCCCTGCACCTGGCACCTCCCTGTGCATCCAGATCCCCCACTGAGCTGCCTGCACCCAGACTTCCCCCCACAGAACTCTCTTACCCCCATTTAGATCCCCCCACACTAAGTCCCTCTGCACTTGGATCCTGCTGCCAGGCTGAGCCTCCCTGCCCACATCTGGTGTGCCTGGGCAAAAGGGGCAGGGCCCCAGGGTGTTTCTGTGGCAGGCCTGGCCCTCGTGCTGTGTCAGGGTCAGGTTCAGCCTCACTGCCAAGTCCCTGTCCCAAGGGGGTGGGGGAGGCTGCGGGTATTCTCCCACCTCCATGCAGCCAGTGGCCTGTGCTCCCCACTGCCATGGTGGAGCTTCCACATTTATTTATTGTAAAAAAAAATATTGCAGAATTTTAAAATATTATGCACAGAATTTGATGCAGAATTCCCTCAGGAATATGGGGCGCTGTATAGCTGTGATGGTGGGACTGTGAAGGGGGTGCTGGACAGTAGGGGATCTGTGGGTGGGGGAGCTGGCCAGGGGGTATGGTGTGCAGGAGTTGTGGTGGAAGGTCAGCGGAAGGGGTCTCTGGGCAGGGGGTGCTGGACATAGCGGGTCCGGGGGCATTGGGCATAGGAATCTGTGAGGGAGGTCTCTGGGTGAGGGGGTGCTGGGCATAAGGGCAGGGCACTGGGCAGGGGGGCTGTGTGGAAGGGGCACACTGGCAGTGTAGGGCTGGGTGGGGCCAGTATGCATCTAGCAGTTGTGGGTTTGTAAACAGTGCCCTTGTGCTGGGCTGAGTGGGGCCACTCCCGCTGCGCTGCGCCTCATTGCCCCCAACCGGCCCCTCGCTCTGCAGACCGCCCCCATCACATGCCCTATTTCCCCAATGGGGGGCCCACAAATATGTTTGGTACCAGGCCAACAAAAAGTTAATCCAGCCCTGACCGTGCCCATCATCAGGGTAGCATAGGGTTGCCAGATCGCAACTGTGAAAAAATGGGATGGGTTGGGGGGTAATAGGCACCTATATAAGAAAAAGTCCCAAAAAATGGGACTGTCCCTTTAAAAATGGGACATCTGGTCACCCTAGGGTAGCAGAGTGCCTTCCAGCAAGGCATACAGTCCTTCACACTGCTCTCTGAAAAGACATGGTCTTTTTTAGTTTTGCACATTGCAAGACTACTACAGAAGTGACAGGACTAGCACATCACCGTTAACTTCAGAGAAGCTGAATCGTCTTACTTCTCTAGGGCCAGGTCCCATTGGCTTCTACTAGACCCGTTTGTGGCGATGAGGGTCTAGATGTCACCTGCTTTAGATCACCCCCCTCATCCTTGTTCAATGCCAGCTCTGTAGAATATCCACCATGGATATTCTACAGAGCTGGCATTCTAGACCCAGGACACTTGAGCTTGTGGGCGAATCATTGTGCCAATTTTTCCTTTACGCACAGCCATTCTGTGACGTTGCCACTGCGTTGTCTGGAGCGACACACTCTTTGTTTGTTTTAAGTACTCTCCCATCCACGGAAAAGGGATGAGGGCTGGCGGCGAAGTCCCTGTGCCAGTTTAGGATTAGATGCTGCTGCTCTGGTGACTTGGCCCACACCTGACCTGAAAGCTGCAACATGGAGTCTGTGCAGGTGAAGTTGAGCTCTGCTGGAAAAGAAGAGATTCAGGTTCAGTTTGGATGGGTTGCCTTTCTCCTCCCCACCCCCATAAATCTGCAAAATTTCTATCTCGGTTCAAAAATTCATGAGATTTCAGCACCATCAAATCCAAACCAGTGTGCCGCAAACGCAAACCCAAACCCTGGCCCCTAGCCCCATCAATGCACTACCTCCCATCAGCCCATCTCAGATTTCATTCTGGAGAGGTGGTAGGCTAGGCCATAATCAGGTTCCCATTCCGAGCTCAATTTTGTGCCCTCTCTGCTTGGTTCAGTGTAGAAAGGCCAATAGGGATACATCTTGATAAACTGTCATGGATAGAAAGTAGTATCCAAGTTACCAGCTTTACAAAATAAAATATGAGTACTTCACTTCCTGAAAAGCAATAGTTCTTACATGTCTCCAGAGCTGGCTTGGTCTACCTGTTCAGATATGACAAGTAACTTTGGGTGCCTCTGTTAAGGGGAGGCCCAATCCCTGACGCCTTCAGAGGGACCAATTTCCAGGAAGTGCTGAGCACGCACCATCTGGAAATTGGGCCCCTTTAAGGTGTTTCAAGGAGGGCACCCAATTTTTCTTCTGCACATTTAGGCGTTTGAATTTATTTCATGGACTCCTCAATGGGATAGAGTCTATAGGACCATTTCTGCTCATGTACGATGCTTGTTTAGGGAGTCATTCAACACAGATTTTTGAATGCCCCTCTCCCGGTTATATTGCATTAACTTTCACCACAGTTCTGATGAGCTTTACCATGCACAGAACTCTGGGCTGACACTCCAAGAGCGGGTTGTACCAAAAAATTGGGTTCAGGTAGATGTTTTGGCCAAATCCAAGCCAAAGTTCAGAGAAGGCATTTAGCAGAAGCCTGATATCAAAATACCTGTTCCAGGCTAAACAGCTAGGAGCAGGGGTGTTTCCCAAGGCACAAGTAGCAGTGCTTTACTGCCATTAGAGTTGGTGGGAGTTAGCCACAAATGGCAGGTCACTTTTCAGACCTCCTGCGAGGTGCAGGTACTCTCCCTGTGTTTCCTGCAGCATGGCAGAAAGGAAAGAGACTAGTTTTCTCCATCCTCCCTGCAGCACTGGCCATTTCTTGGTTATGAGCAACTCACATCAGACCCTCCTCCTCCCTCATGTTCCTCTCCCCAATGGCAGATCCTGCCTCTCGCCACTTCCTTTGCCACCCACCTTGTGTTGGCCAGACCCTCCTACTTTATCACACTCAGGAATTACCTCAGACTGCCAGTGCAAGAGGTCTCTAAGTGAAGCATATGGTTTGGGAAGGGACCATTTCCTTTATCACCAATGGCTGCCCGTTCATTGCTCTCATAACACATCAGGAAGATAAAAGTGCCCCATCCTCCTTATTTCAGTCAGAGTACGTAGGCTGGGCTGCACTGGGGTTGGGAATAGGAGAAGGGCGATATAAAGTGGATTTTGATGAAGGTGAGTGGGTTTGGTACTGACCGTGTAGATAGAACTGGGAGATGCCGCAGGCACAATTTTCCTCTATGGATTTCGTTAATACCTTCTCCAGGCTGTCATGCGCCCTCTCAGGGTTTGGGGTCCACATAGAGCAATCTAGGGGAAGAGGGGGAGATGTTATTAAAGTGAAGCTGGCCTTGGCAATTAGTCTACAGCCATATAACCCTGAAAGCATCCAGTCTTGTCTGATCTCAGAAGTTAGGCAGGGTTGGGGCTGATTACTACTTGGATGGGAGGTCCTGGAACTAGCTACAGTTAGAGGGTGAAGAGGACAAAATGACAGAGCAGTTGTGAGGGGATTCCACCCTCCTCGTATTGGCCTGAGTTTGTCCATGGCGTTTATGGATCCACTGAATTCAGGGACTGGGACGAGAGTTGAATTTTCTACAGTCACGTGTCACCACCAATGGCTGGGCTCATGCCAAAATTCATAAGGAGCTTCACTCCCTTTCCCCTAGGAGGTTTCTAATTTATAGGAACATCTGATATTTCTGCCTGTATGTGGGCCTCTTTTCTGGTTTTCCATAGACTTGTATGCCAGCTTTACCGAATGCTCCCTACCCCATGGTAACCTAGGTGTTAGTAGCAATGAAACAAGACCAGGCAAGGGGATCAGAACTCCAGTCCCAAGCTTCCTAGCCTGGGAATACTGCACAAGATAGGGGAAGGGGAAAGCCATACTCCTCAGCTGGCTGATGGACTGAGGCAGCTGTCTGACAACAGCCATGGGGAAGCAGTTCCACCCATTCCTCAAGCAGGCTCCGGCTAAGACTCTGCTCAAATAATGGATTCTTTGGCAGGGTGCAAGGCACTGCAATGAGCCAAAGACATGGAAACCCACTGAACATAGCCCAGCTCCTGACAAGTCTCCTGCAGCAGGGCTGTAGGACACTCTCCTATGCGCTGTCACCAACCTGAGTGGTTAGGGTTATGTCAAACACTTTGTTCCTGTTGCAGCAGTTAGACCTGCTGGGCTGGGACAGGGTGGTTTGCTTTTGGTCCCCCAGACTATGCCCCAGTTATCACCAGAGAGACGTGAGGTGGGATTTCCTGTCATTGTTGAAAAGTGAATGGCCTTTCCACAGAGGGCTGATCAGAGAGGTGCCTGGAATTAAATACCTTGCCCTGCCTGTCAACACCACCCCACCAGTGACAGGACTGACACTCCCAATGGTCGAATGGCATGGGGCCCCATCACCAGCACACACCCCCGCTCGCCTCTGAGTGCAGCACAGTCCACGCTGACATGGTGAACTAATGCATTCATTCTCCACACCGTCTGGTCCATATCAGGAGGGACACTCAGCAAAAATATTTCCCCTCAAATCAGTCCAGGCCTCTCCCCAACCCCACACCACATGAAATGATAGCTCCTCTTACTGGGTGTCAGCAGGCACATATCAAGATCCACAGCAAATGACTTCAGGGGGCAGCTGTTCTCCAAGCCAGGTGTAGGGTCCGAGACGGCATACACCAGCGCAGCACTCACATCACAGCAGGAGCAGCGGCTCAGAGACACTGGCCTGTCCCCAAGAGAAATGAGTCAGATCTCACTAATACAGCATTTCAAGGGCTTCTTCAAGACACTCAAGCCACGGCCTCCCCTTCAGAATCCCAGCTTCTGCCAATGGGAGAGGCTCATCCAAGATGGCGGATGGCTTGCTAGGACAGGCATGTTTGTAGAAGGTGTTTTAATCAGCTTTTGCAGGTGTCCCAGAGACAGGATTAACGAATTGCCTTGACCCTGATGGGGAACAGAATATTTGAGAGTCTCTGGCCATAGGGAAGGCTATTTGACTTTGGATAGCTTGATTCTGGTTGGAAGTGAGGTAACAACCCCAATATTGCCAACCTCCAGTGTTCAAAAATAATGAGATTGACTTGAAAAATCACAAGATTGTTCAAAAAACACCTTCATTTTGGAGTGATCATTTGCCTTCTGGAGTGTTTTCTGAGCCTTTAGTGGTCAAGTGTTTCTCTACACCCCCGCCCAGGACTAGAAACTTTTACACACCCTCACATCCATGCTCACCCCCACTCAGAGACTCATAACAAAACTGCAAGACTTGGCAACACTGTGCTTCTAGTCTCCCCATGATGAAAAAGACAATATTTTTCTACCACAAGGAGAAGCAGTGCAAGCCAGATTTTATTGTCAGGAAGACAACCAGATAACTAAGTTACAAACAATTGCCTCAGAAAGTCCTGGCAGGCTTATGGCCAGTGGCTCAAACACACCTTTCAGGAGGCAGAGGACTTCAGTGCCACTTTTCTAAAGCATCTCCTTTTTCCTTGACAAATATATAAGCAGCAAAGCATTTCAATGAACAAGAAGTGGGAGTTTACCCACTTTTTGGCTGAAATTTAAGAACTACTCCAATGGGTTTGGAAAGAGCCAAAGCTGATAATTATTTTCTGAGTTTTACAATGGTTTGTGTTCTTTCATATAATGCAACAAATATTCCTTATAAAAATACCTACAACATTTTAAAACCAAGAATAAGATACTTGTGTATAAAAATCTAAACCCAGCCTATAGAATTCTATAGCAGAGATGAGATTCTTTCGAAATTACTCTTAAATATAGAAAATTTTACTTAATCACTAAAGAATTCTATTGGTTTCTTTTGTGTTAAGTTTTAGAGAACTTGTTCATCAGGGATTGATGTTTGAGAATCATTTTACTTTACTTTAATTTCTTTAAGTTTGCTTTCCATTATTATTTGTTATGTCATAAGTGCAGTTTGAGGATGGTCGAGACTTATGACTTCATTCTGCTTTGAATCAGTAGATGTAAGACTTCATTCTCATCAAGTTTTTGTATTCTAAGGGAGAAAAGACATCAGGTCACACCTGGTAGAGCATTATTGTTCCATATACTACATTCTCCATTGCATCATCCAGTTCAGTTCTACAATTCTCATCACATTCCTATTTGGAGGGTAATAAGGTAGAATGCTCAAGGCTCTTGTAGCTCCATCTTCTGCCAGCTGGGGCCTCCAGGCACAGAAAACCTGGAGACTTTTAAAATGGAAGGCTCATAACATGTTTGGAGCCAGAAGATACCTCACCTCTCCTCTGCACAGGGCACAAAGTGCGATGGACCGAGGTGGTTCAGCTGTCCTCTGCCTGTGCTAGATTCCCATGTGTACACCAGAGCATCCACCAGGTTCTCTAGAGTCACCATCATGTCAACAGGAATTCTTGCTTGACGGCTGTTGTACACTGCCACAGCGCTGGAGCCACGTCTAACAGATGGGGCATTCTTGACAAACGGCAATTGCTGATCTGAAAACAGTGGGGGATAAGTTGGTGAGCAACCGGACACAGTAGGCAGGGCAAAGTGACAAGCCAAGAGCAATGAGAAGCAGATTTCATTGATGCCTCCCTGTTATGTCTCATGACATATACACAGAGAAGTCAGATAAAACCATTAATACTCTTGCTGGGAGGTTACAACAGATCCAAAATGGAGAGTGACAAAGCAGGCTGCTTCCTGAAGAGAGGCACAACTCATCCCACTTTACTATAGGCTGTCTGCAAATTGCCGGCTGCTAGATCCAGATTGCACGCTTCTGTACAGAGCCTCCTAGCCAGCAAGCAGGACCCAGAAAAACCCTTGAAATTTAAAGTATCAGCTTACAATTTTAACACTGTTTTCAATACACCACAACCTCAAGAACAGAAATTGAAACTGGGGTGATTAAAAGTTGGTTGAAGCTGTAATGAAGCCACTGACTGCTGGTAGCACAGACTGCCCAGCAGCTCAGGGTATCTCTGAGGGTATGTCTACACTACGGGATTACTCCGAATTTACAGAATTCGATTTTTGGCAACCGATTGTATAAAGTCGAGTGCATGCGG
Organism: Terrapene triunguis; assembly: GCF_002925995.2. Lineage (NCBI taxonomy): Eukaryota > Metazoa > Chordata > Testudines > Emydidae > Terrapene > Terrapene triunguis. The sequence goes on along the minus strand of NW_020664418.1, from coordinate 3,008,571 downwards.
CCACACTAAGCACATTAATTCGGTGGTGTGCGTCCATGTACCGAGGCTAGCGTCGACTTCTGGAGCGTAGCACTGTGGGTAGCTATCCATAGCTATCCCATAGTTCCCGCAGTCTCCCCTGTCCATTGGAATTCTGGGTTGAGATCCCAATGCCTGATGGGGCCAAAAATTTGTCGCGGGTGGTTATGGGTAAATGTCGTCAGTCAGTCCTCCTTCCGTGAAAGCAACGGCAGACAATCATTTCGCACCCTTTTCCCTGGATTGCCCAGGCACACGCCATAGCACGGCAACCATGGAGCCCATTCAGCCTTTTTTCACTGTCACCGTATGTCTATTGGATGCTGCTGACAGATGCAGTACTGCAGCGCTACACAGCAGCATCCCCTTGCCTTTGCAAGTTAGCAAAGACGGTTATCAGCCATACTGTACTGTCTGCTGCTTTGCAAGTTGGCAAAGACGGTTACCAGTCATACTGTACCGTCTGCTGCTGTCATGGGTGCTCGGTAAGGTCGGTCGGGGCGCCTGGACAAAAATGGGAATGACTCACCAGGTCATTCTCTTCTTTAAGTTTTGTCTAATGGAGAGTCAGTCCTGCCTAGAATATCAGGCAAGCCTACTAAAGAACCAGAGAGGCAAACGGCCGCTCTGGGTCAGAGCCCCAAACATCCTGCAGAAATGATGAGCTGCATGCTATTCTAGGGGGTGCCCCTACAACAACCCCACCCATTGCTTCCCTCCTCCCCCACCCCTCCCGGGCTACCTTGGCAGTTATCCCCCCATTTGTGGGATGAAGTAATAAAGAATGCATGAATTTGAAACAACACTGACTTTATTGCCTCTGCAAGCAGAGATCAAAGGGGGGAGGGGAGGGCGGTTGGCTTACAGCGAAGTCGAGTGAACCACCATTCTGCACTTGCTCAGCCTATAGCTGAAAATGGGAATCTGTGATAAGTACTAGGATAAAAGCACAGGCAGGACTGAATCTCCATTTGTGTGTGGGCCTTTGGTTGACACTGGTAAAATACAAAATGTCCCAGGATATGTATGTTGGGGGACAGTTCTAAACGGCAACTTTATTTTTTTATTTGCAGCAAAATGTAGAGGTCTAAGTATATGATTGTGAGCCCTGGGAGCAAGGGGTAGGCTGGGGTAGGTGCGACCGCGCGGTGCTGCCGACTGGGAGAGCAGCCTGAGGCAGAAGCCTCCAGCTGGTATGATATTCCAGGCAGGACTGAATCTCCATTACACAAAACTTAAAGAAGAGAATGACCTGGAGTCATTCCCTTTTTTGTCCAGGCGCCCCCGACCGACCTAACCAAGGCCAGCCAGGAGCACCCATGTCTGCCCAGGCGCCCCCAACCGACCTCACCGAGGCCAGCAAGGAGCACCCATGGGACGACAATGACGGTTACCAGTCATACTGCACCGTCTGCCATCCGCAAGGCAAGGCAAGGGGATGCTGCTGTGTAGCGCTGCAGCACCGCGTCTGCCAGCAGCATCCAGTAGACATACGGTGACAGTGAAAAAAGGCGAGAAAGGATTTTTTCCCCTTTGCTTTCACGGGGGGGGGGGGGGGGGGGGGGGGGGGGGTGGGGCGCGTGGGCGGGGGGGGGGGGGGGGGGGGGGGAAGGAAGGGGGCTGACGACATATACCCTGAACCACCTGCGACAATGTTTTTGACCCTTCAGGCATTGGGAGCTCAACCCAGAATTCAAATGGTTTTCGGAGAGTGCGGGAACTGTGGGATAGCTACAGTCGTCAGTCGCCCCTCCCTCCATGAGCGTCCATTTGATTCTTTGGCTTTCTGGTACGCTTGTCTCAGCTCCTTAAGCTTCACGCAGCACTGTGTTGAGTCCCTGTTGTGGCCTCTGTCCATCATGGCCTTGGAGATTTTTTCAAATGTTTTGGCATTTCGTCTTTTGGAACCGAGTTCTGATAGAACAGATTCATCTCCCCATACAGAGATCAGATTCAGTATCTCCCGTACGGTCCATGCTGGAGCTCTTTTTTGATTCTGACTGTGCTGATGAGCTCTGCATGGTCACCTGTGTTGATCAGCGCTCCATGCTGGGCAAACAGGAAATGAAATGCAAAAGTTCGCGGGGCTTTTCCTGTCTACCTGGCCAGTGCATCCGAGCTCAGATTGCTGTCCAGGACGGTCACAATGGTGCACTGCGGGATAGCTCCCGGAGGCCAATACCGTCAAATTGCGACCACACTAACCCTAATTCAAAATGGCAATGTCGATTTCGGCGCTACTCCCCTCATCGGGGAGGAGTACAGAAATCGATTTTAAGAGCCCTTTATGTCGAAGTAAATGGCTTCGTTGTGTGGACGGGTGCAGGGTTAATTCGATTTAACGCTGCTAAATTCGAACTAAACTCGTAGTGTAGACCAGGCCTGAGAAGCAGGAGGCTCTTTACACAGCACAGCAGGAATTTAAGGCAAGTAAATGACAAGATTAATGCAAATGACATGCAAACATCAACCACCACCTATTCCAAATGCCAGGATGGGGGCAGCAGCACTGCAGGGTGTTGGCTCATATAGTTTAATATACAAGTCTATCTATGTGAGTGTAATGCTGGTCAAAGGATTATTGGCTGTCCTGGAGACTGAAGCCTTCCGTTTCTCCACAGAACAGGTGTAGCATCAAGACAAGCTTCCTCCCAACAGCCCCTGAGGGGCAAGAGGAGAATTCTGTCTCCAGGACCCATTCAGCCCTGAGGTAGACTGCTCAGTGGGGTGATTAACACTTCTCCATGAGGAGCTTGACTGAAAACATCAGTCCGTTTTGCATAGGCTACCAAACATCTGACATATAAACACTATTGACATGGGCAATATTGGAACCAGCATTCTGCAGATCAAAGGCTTCATAGCCCATTACCCATCCCCCCAATGCTGAAGCCACTCAGTCTCCAGCCATCTGCCTCCCAAAAGCTGCCTTCTGGACTTCACCCACCAAAGAAAACCCAACTCTAGACTCAGCGTGGGAGTGAAGGAAGCACCTGTATGCAGTACTCTATTGTCAGCCTTACCAGGCCTGGGCGGTCCTGATGGTGCAATCACAAACAAGCCCGTGGCCCCGAACGTGCCCTGTAGTGGGATGCTGGCATATGCTTTGCCATCCTGCCCAGAGAAGAACACCAGGGTATATCCTCCCAGGGTGGCTCCAGGTTTGCCCTTCAGCTCAATGAACTGGTAGGGGGCGGTGCTGTTGGCCAGGCTCAGCTCGTTGATTAGGAGGGAGGGGACGGTGGGAGATGGTGCTGAGGAGTTGGTGCAGGCATTCTCCCCGAATGGTGTTATCGTAGTCACCTTGCAGAGACAGAGACACCAGGCTGTGAGGGCAGGAGGGATCCTTTCTATTCTCTTTTCTTTAGGTGGCGGCACCTCTCTTCACAGCATTGGATTTCTCCAGTCCCACACAACCGCAATCTGACTCCCCACCTGAAATGGGATCCTGCAGCACAGGTATGTCCTATGCTCAAGATATGGATGGTTTTACTTTCAAGCTTGATGGCAGCAGCTCCTCCCCACAATCTTTTTTCGGGTACCCCCATTTGAGATCTCTCACAACCACTATCAGATACCCCATTATCTTTCCCCCAATTGCACTGCTGGGTCTGCACCTGTCCTTTGGATAAGTCTCCTTCCACCGTATCATTTCCTTTCCCAACCATCAGAGGTCACGATTTCACTCATATCTCCTCTCCATGCCACATAGTCCCCTCCCTTTGTACTGAGTCTGCTTGAAATAAGAGGCTCCGATGTCTCTCCACAAATCCCTCAATAACTACAGGTGGCAGCGTCCCAGGACCTTGTGCTTTTGGCTAGCGAGATTCTTTGCAGCTGCTGTGAACATTCTACTTGCTTCAAGAACATGTGTGACTTTTGGGCCTGCCCAGTCCTCTGCTGGAAAGACCCTTGTAAACATCAGCAAGGGAAAAGAAAATCCTTACAAAGCTTTATCAAAGGAATCTGATAAAAACTCAGTGTGTGCTGCTTAAAGGGGTCTCTGTCAGAAACTAGACATTTTAAAATTAAGAGGGATTAAAAAGAAAGGCACCAAATTCAATCAATTCCAGTTGACTGTATCCCTTTAAATGTTTCCTTCAAGTGAAAGGAAGTTGGGTACCATGGATGATAAATTTCGTACTGCACTTTGGACATTATGCACCAGAGAGGCTGGAGCATTAAAGGTGACTTGGTGTCCGATTTTTCAGGAGGAGAAGATGCCTTGTGCATTTGGGACCTAGTTCAGAGAGGTAGTCCAGGATTTCTCAGGATCAGAACTTTAGAACCCAAGTTTCCTTCTCATTTATGGTCAGCCGAGGAATCACCTTTACTCATTAAGATCCTCAGCACATGGAGGCTGAATCTGTGCTTGTTTATTGGCAACCTCTCAGCTTTTGGCAGTAATTTAGCTGCTTAGTCTGAAACCCTTTGTTTGGATAAGGTGTAGTGTGGAGCCATCACATGGTTAGCAGAGGGAATAGGAGTGTGAATGAGAGAGAGTCTAACCCAGAGGGCACAAATAATAGGCACAAGTGTCTATGAAGAGCCAGCCATATGTCAGCTTGCACAGCTAAGACCCACCCAGTGGAGACCAAACAGCTCCTGTCTCCTACCTGGAAGCTGCTGTGGACTCTGGGGCTCTGGCTGTTACACCGGCTCAGAGATTCATCCCGGCTGCTGTGGGAGTCATCTTCATACAGGATATTCTGCCCTGGGGTCAGTACTTTGAGCAGCTTATCTGCCCTGTCAGATGCCCGGGACTTGTAGACCACTGCATCCACCAGCCCTGCCTCTGTCACAGCCATGCCCATGCTGTAGGTGAACGTGGTACTGTGGTAGAGGGCCACAGCATCCCCCCCGTTCTGAATGGTGTTCGGAGGCAGAACAATCACAGGACTTGGGGTCACCCACGCACTCCCCACCAGGAAGTAGCCCTGCTCGTTAGTACAGTAGCCCATCAGGTTCACCACCCTGTAGGCCTGGTTGTTTTTGCCGTTATAAAGGACCAGCCAATAACCACGGAGGTCAAAACGTGTCTGCCCAGTGTAGAGCAGCTCGATGTACTCCATATCCTCCTGACCTCCCGGATTGTCCGGATTCACCTCGTTGATGAGCAGCTCGGCTGCATGGGAAGGTGGTTCACTGGTCCCTTCTGATGAGGCACCTTTAAGAGTGAAAAAATACCATCACCCTAGACTTGGCTTGCATTTTGCTTCCTGCAACTAGACAGAGTAGAGCACTGTATGCAAAATCCCATTAGACACCACCAGGTACCTGCAAACGCTGCACCTGGACTGGGCAAGGGTAGGTAGTGTCTCTAATTTGCTTTGAAGACACAGGGCCAAATTGAGAGGGGCATCTATGGACAGAAAGAATCTAGGCTGACATGACGACAGTGCTATGTAAGAGCTAGGTATCATCATCACCAGCACATCTCTTCTCTCTGACTCTTATGTGTTTCTGTTAGGGTAGCCCCCTGGAGCCCTCCCAGGGCTCAGGGCCCCACTGCATTAGGCACTATACAAACAAGGAACAGAAGACCGTCCCTGCATTACTGCAGCCTAGATTCCCCTACTCACCCACCCGTGAGGTATACTGCCCCTTGTACAAGATGTTAGCCTACCAACTCCAAGTTAGGGTAACTCAAGCACCAAGGCACTGCAGGAGTATCACTAAATCCTTCCTCTGGCTCCTCGTGGTACAAGTGACACCAACAGCAATCCCCTCACTTGTTAGTAAGTGGGTGTGAATATGTCTAAGGCACACATGGCCTCTGGGTTTGGCCGATAAAGAATGAAGTGCCACGTATTCTCCTCCATGAAATGCTCCAGCACACCCCAAAGAGACATCAGCATTCCCTGCCCACCCCCAGCCCCATCAACCAGCAGCACTAGGGCTTGCCAGTTAAGCCAAGGCAACAAGGTATAATGGAGGTAGTAACTGGATGGAGAGGGGCAGAATTAGGGCAATGTCACACACTTCCCACTCAACTAGCATGGAAAGGAATCCCTCTGAAGGAGCTAGAGATGTGTGTCTGACTTCAGATGCCTGCTTTTCCCTGATCAGAATGACGACGGGTACCTGGAGGAGATGCCGTGACATTAGCATCTTTGGAACAGGCCTTTTCCACTGTGGCATTCCAGCTGCTGAAATTTGCTGCCCTGGGACTCTCCAGGAAGCTGGTGAAGGCTTGTACCAGGCTGCTCAGCTGCTCAGCTGACTTGGCAGTCAGGAGTATGGTGAATACAAGCTCTGTGCCCCGGCATGTTGTGACAGGATCTGAAGAGGAAAGCAGAGAGGTGCATCAGCTTCACCACAGCCACCCCTTCTCTGGAAGCGACCCACAGCTTGCCAGTACATCTTCTACCACCACCCCACTCCCATCCAGGACTGGCTCCCAGCGGTAGAATTTAGCCATAGAATTTGAAGTGATGCAAGCTTCCAATGGGCTTCACAGCCCTTCCACCAGCCCGGAAGAGTGTTCTATGATCGAGCCCACATGGATCACCCAGACATAGTCTGCACCCTTTCGTCACTACCCCCTTCTTTGTATTTCAGTCTCTGACAGCTGCCCAACAGCAGCCAGGTTTGTACCCTCAGCAGGGTCTAACCATGACAAGCTGAACGCAACTTCTCCTTGTCTATGCTGATGGTGGAGTTGTGGTCAGCATCATATCAGCTGGCTCAGCTCTCCATGGTCCTGTTCTACTGCAAAAACAGGCTGGTCTGAATGTTCACTACAAAGAGGTAAGCTCAGTGGTACCTCTGCTGCCACACAGTTTAACTTGGGCAGAGTCATAACGTGGTCCCCAGTGCACATCAAAGAGGAAGCCTTAGAAAGAAAACCTAGTCTCTGGTGATTACAGTTCTGTATTACAGTACTGAGTTCATCTCCCTACTGTAGTGTCTGTATACTGGGTGATTAAGGGGGCCAAGGCATTGGGACTTTCTCTCTCTAATGAACTGGATGCAAATCTAACTGGGGTCCTGGGTTTAGCCAGGTTACATTAGAAACCCCCACCACACAAGTCTGAATGACAGTAAAGGCTCAGGGATGGAATAGCAGGGGCAGCTGCAGGTCAGGACTAAAATGCATTAGCAGAGCTATGTATGGGACTATTGCTCAGCACCTGTCTGGACCATACATGGCCCTAGCCAGCACCAGTCGTTGCCACAAGCAGCAAGTTCACCCATGCTCAAAAATAAAATAGGTTTCATCATAGGAGGTGGAAATCCATCAGTGAAGCCAGGTATAGCCCATTGGCAGAGAGTGAGCCCTAGCCAATATGGATCTGAGACACCTCTCTCTCACCTTTAAAGTATGCAACAGACATTCCACAATTGCACAGCTTGTCAAGGGCCTGGGCTAGAGCCGTCTGTATCTCATATGACCCAAGGAGCCACAGCTGGCAATCTGAGAAACAAAGAGATTGGGAGTGACTTGAAAAGGTCAACAAGAGCCACAAAGTTCAAGGTTATCACCATCCGGTGCATCCCTGCTGCTGGTCCATCTGTAGCAGCTGCAGCCCTGCTCTTGGTTAGAACCCGAGAGGACCAGATAGAGCTCCAATTTGCATGGAGTCCAGGGACATAGGGACTCAGGAAGTTCAGCCTGGAATTTGTTTGTTAGGAGGAAAGGGAGTGAGAAACCTTCTTGAAGGATGGGGGCATAAAGAATTAGATGCCACCACTAGCCATCCTCCAGGGTTAAACATACACTGCATGGACTACTGAACCCAAAGTCAGTGTGACTTCCCTGGTTCCAAACACAGCTGTTTTCCCGCAAATCACTGGACTTGAGTGACAGACCTGGTGTCATCTTTCTTCTCACATCTGCACCTGTTGTATTCTCATGTGTTTCAGGAAGGTTGGCTGATCTAGGGAACTCATTAGGAAACCTTGATTCTAGTCCCCGCCTTCCACTTGACTCCCTGCATAACCTTAAATAAGTCACTTCCCCACCCCATACCTTCCTTGTTAGTGGCGTCTTCCTTGTGAGCATAGTGGCAAGTGTCCCTGCCTGTCATGAGGGGGACCAGGTGGGGGCTGAATTTCAAAAGTTATGGGGAAAGGATTGGGTGAAGTTCTCTGGCTGTTGCTGTTCAGGAGGTCAGTCTAGAGGATCATACTGGTTCTTTCTGGCTTTAAAAATCTATGACTCTCTGGGCCTCAATTTCTCCACCTGTGAAGTGGGGATGATGCTGCCTCCTCCCAGCCCCCAAACTTTACCTTTGTAAAGAGCTTTGCAAGCTACCCACTATAAGCATTATAAGTGCTTAAATGTTATTAACTCCGCAGAGTCACTTCAACTATAAGACCTGAAGACTGAAGCCTCAAGCCTCCTTAAAGGTGTTATCAGCTTCAGTTCTCCAGGTGGAATCTTCATTCCTGGGAAGAACACAGCTGGTTCTTTTGACTTGCAAGCAGGGCAGTTGGGCTCTGGAAGTCATTGGGCATGAAAACCACCCTTATGCAGAGTGGGTTTATGCACCAGTGAAGCCCAGAGGGTTTCAGTGGGATTTCAGTGGCTCACAGGCTTAGTGCCAGCTCTCTACACAGGGCTGAGTATCACCTTTGAAAATAAACATGGGACCCCACAATAGTCCTTTTAAGGCCCCCATTTTCTTTGGGGGGAGGGGAGCACTTCTCCCCTCCTGCTCCTGTCTGTACCCTAAGCTGGAACAATGGAGAAGCAGAGCTAAACAGAGAGTTCGGTGATCATGACGCTGCACTGTACAAGACTGGAGGCCATTTTTCTTTTAGGCCGAATGCCTTGTGCTAATCTTCCTGCTGCTGACGGTTTTACAGATGCTCTGGTAACACCTGAGCCCCTCCCAGGATGGACAGTAGAATCTGAAGTTCCTTGAAGCTTATAAAGGGAGAATGTCCACCTGTTTGTCCCTTCAGGGCAATGTCTTAGGTTCTCCCTGGGGGTCTCAGATCCAGGGAGCAGAGAAGGGATCTAGGACCCACCTGCTATATGGAGGCAGAGGGAGATGGGCTGGCTGAAGCGGCTGCTGGGGCAGTCATTGAACTGTCCGGGCGTGGGGCTGCTGAGGGCATAGATGGAGGGGTCCCGGGTCACGGAGCAGCAGCTGCACCGACTCATGGACATGTTACCTGGCTGGTGGCTGAAAGAGGCAGAGAGACAAATTAGAAGAAAATATGCTCTGCAACCCAGACTGTCGGTGCTCCTGACTCAATAGCAAGGTGCCTGCACCAGGAGCTGATGCTGATGCCATATACATCTGCTTTCCCCACCCAAAATAAAGAGCCGGGGGAGAGACTTCCCTTCCTCTATCACCTCTAGCCTTCTGGAAAGAAACTCAAGAGCTCTTTGGAACCTCTCAGGACAAAAGAGGGTAGTGTCTTCAACACACCCCTTCTCTTCCAGCATGCCACTGTCTACCCATTTCCTCCATTCCATGCTCCCATCTCCAAAGGTGATGCAGCTCTACGCAGAGTCCACCAGGGGGAGGGTTTCAGTGGATGTACAGCCTGGCCAGAGTAGGGTGATTACCCATCCCTTATGTTAAGAAGTATTGAAATGTATTAAAATTGACAATAAGGACATTTGAAACATTCCATTGAAGCTGAGGATAATTGCATTGTATACCTGAGGGCAGTCGAAATGTACACTGGGGAGAAAAATCAATGACATGTAAAGGGAAATGGTGTTTCCCTAAAATGTCCCTTAAACAAAGCGTTGTCCCTTGTTTTTCACGCGCTTTCCCTTAATTCCAGCCAACAAAAGTGGCCACCTGAGGCCAGAGTGAACTGGCCTAATAAGGGAGATGCTTACACTGGATCTCTGAGTTTCGAGCTAAGGATGCGGTTGCTGGCCAGGGTGGGAGACAATGGAACAAAGCAGGTAAAAATTAAGACATGGACCAAAGCCCCCAGCTCAGATCCCAGGGACTAAGGATGGAGCCCAGAGTGTAAATGGCTGCACGGAGTATAGCTGCTTTGCTCCTGGAGAGCAGGGCACCTTTCTGGCTAGAGGCAGACTCTGCTCCGTGTGGAGGGCAGAGGACTGTGGGAGGGAGGAAAGTGTCTGGAATGCCCAATTTCCCAATCCAAGGATTAAATCACAACTAGCTCTGATGCAGTTGACTCAACAAGAGTCCCAGCTTTCTTCCTTTGAATCCTCCTCCTCACTGATAAAGAGACAGTTCTTCTCCAGCTTTGGAGCTAGGACACTGGGCGTCAATTAGATGTGCCCTTTCAATCCCAGTTCCTCTGTCAATACCACAGACAAGAGGCTTTTCCGTTGTCTTCTACCTACCTGTCCACCCAACCCTGTCCATTCCATTTCCTCACCCTGCTTACGCCCCACCTCGCCCATTCCACCATTCGCTGCCCTAGCCTTTCCAGAGACCAGGATGTGCCCATCAGTCTCTTGTTAACCACGTTGATGCTTACTGACCGAGATGCACACATTTAGTCGATGGTATTCCTCTAGAGAGTCTCTTTCTGAATGAGAGCAGTGGATTGTGGGAAATGGGGTGGATGATGGATCCAATCATACCAGTCATAAGATTGGTGGAAGGAGCCAATGATTTTTTGGGGGGTTGAGATGGGCCAGTGTGTTCCAGTCTAGACTTGAGCTCAAGGAGGGGAAATTGGCAAGTGAAGCAGCTGGATAAAGGCTGGTGTGTGATGAGGCCACCATCAGGCTGAACAGAAAAGGGGCATGCATACAGGAGAGGCCTCCTGATGTGTTACACATGGGTCATGGCTTGACCAGAGAAAGCTCATGCCATACAGTAAACCAATTGCTACCAGGGACTCCCCTACATACCTCTCACGGGTGACCAAGACCTTCTCAAGGGTCTGCTTATTGCTTTGGAAGAGCAAAAAACAGTCCATTAAGCAAAAGTCCTTTCAGACCCCATCAACCCCTCCCTACTGGGCTGCCTTCTCACCTGTTATTCTCATAGGCATGTCTCCCAGGGGTCAGGATCTCCAGGAGCTCTGGGTCTGCACTCCCATTGCTCGTGTACACTAAAGCATCCAACAGGTTGGTAGCACATGCTGCTTTCCCCAGTGTGAAACTGCTGCTGTTTCCAACGTACAGGGCGATGGCTTGGGGACCAGTGCTGAGGAGAGGGCTGCTGGAGTTTGGTGGGAATGGCAGGTCAACTGCACCGCAGGGAGGAACGAGAAAGATTGGAATAGATGCAGTGAATTAAAAACATACAAACTGGCAACAACTCAGCAGGGAATTAACAGAGCTCAGGGTCAGCAGAGCAGCAGATCACATCATGTAGCACAGGGAGAGTTCATTTCAATTTCTAGCTCTCACTCTAACCCCCACCCTTCCCTGTCATTTATACTTCCAACTTTTACAAGAGCTTTCTTTTGGGCTTTAATATCCCATCCATCACTGTGCCCAGAGGTGGATTTTGTGGGGGAGTTTTAGCAGAGCTGGTCCTGCTGTATGAGTTCTACTTGCATAAGGAGACAAAACTCTACCCCTGCGTTCTGATCAGATAACCGACACGCACAAAATTGGAAACAAGAAGTTCTGACGTGCTTTTATTCAAACTTGGCTTACTCCTCAATGAGATCTGCAAAACAAGCTAAGCCTGAAAGCTGAATTTACTGTAATTCACTATATACAAAGCTGTTTAAAAAAATCCATTTTGTATTCTATTATCATATTTAAGTATAAATGTGTGATATAAAGTGGCTATATGTTAGAGGCATAAATACAAGGGGACAGAACTAAGGTTGAAAGTTCAACCTTAACTTTGATGCATTTCCTTATTTTCCCCCTCATCCTTATTGTGGCACTGACACTATTTTATTTCATTTGTTAGCTGATTGAAATTGCAGGAGGTAGAATGTTAATAATATTTCTATAGCACTTTCAACCCAAGAATCTCAAAGTGTGAAACATTAAGGAATGAAACCTCAGTACTCCTACGAGGCAGGGAAGTCCTGTCCCTGATTTACAGCTGGGGAACAGGCACAGGGGATTGAAGTTATTGACTAGAGTCACAGTGGGACAGTGACAGGGCTGCAACCCAATTCCTAGTCCTGTGCTTTGGCTACTAACTTGGGCACCCTAGTAAGTTGCTCTGCTGGAATTTGGCCTGTACACTATTCTATTTGTTGCTCAGCACCTTGGAAGCACTGGGGCCTAGATCTCTACAGTTGCCACTGGCCAGGATTTCAAATGAGACTAGAGATTTTGGGTGCCTCAATTTTGGCGGGCCTCCTATGATTTTCAGAAAGTGCTAAGTGCTTACTCTCCGAAAATCAGGTCCTTTGAAGATGCCTCATTTTGGGGGGGGGGGCAAGAATATAGGTACCCCCAAATCACTACCCTTTTGAAAATCTTAGCCCCCCTCTCAAAAAATACAAACTAAAAAACCCCCATAAGAAGTATGAGCCAAAAGTTCAACATCTCACCTGAAACATGGCATCTCCACAGGCAGCACAGCATCTCCTACTGCTATCCTGGGGAACTAGTTTCATACTAACTTGAGAGCCTCTTGCTGAATTAGCAGCATTAAATATATTCCATGGGAATCTCCCATCCTATCAGGCTATCCCTGCTTAGCTTGAGACAGGAGAAGATCACAGCCAGAGGTAGTATAGCTTGCCAGTTAGCCTGAATCCCCTTAGCTTTTTCATAGATCTCAAACCCCATTAAAGTACAGACGGTTCTGGTGTAAATTTAAAACACTGTCTTTCTGAAGGAAAACCGGGACACCATGAATGGACTGTTTTCAGAGTAGCAGCCGTGTTAGTCTGTATCCGCAAAAAGAACAGGAATACTTGTGGCACCTTAGAGACTAACGAATTTACAGCCTACTTCATCGGATGCATAGAATGGAACACACAGAAAGAAGATATTTATACATACAGAGAACATGAAAAGGTGGAATTAGCCATACCAACTGTAAGAGGCCAATCAATTGAGATGAGCTATCGTCAGAAGGAGAGAGAAAAAAATCTTTGAAGTGATAATCAAGATGACCCATAGAAGGTGTGAGGATATTTTAACATATTTTAACATGAGGAAATAGATGATTAGTGTTTTAAAGAGACATGGTTGACTTAAAAAAAAAAACTAATAAAACTTTGGTCAGAAAATGTTTTACCTGCTGTTGCTACAAGTAGGACAAAGTTACTGTGGAAAAAAAGATTTCCATTCATCTTTTTCAGTTAACTTTGTGCATTTAGCAGCACTTTTAGTTTCCTTTTTAGTCAGTTTCCACATTTGTATGAGTCTCTCTCTCAGTCGTACAGGAGAGAAACAAAACCTAAGTTCATATATGGCTTTAACTACTGTGGTATCTAGCATCTCACATCCTTTAAGGTGCTTATCCTCACATCACATCCTCCCTGTGAGGTAGGTCAGCACTAGTACCCTCTCTGTGCACAGTATCTCAGCTGTAAGTGGCTTGTCTAGGGTCACACAGGAAGTCTGTGGCAGAGCAGGGAATTGAGTTCCAGGCCAGCAACCTAACCACTAAACCATCCTTCTTCCCAACACACACAGACCCAGAGACACCAAAACGTGACTACAAAACCACAGTACTTGGAAGGATGATTCAGGCAAAGGACCTGAAACTACTTTTAGCTCATTTGTTTTAGACTGATTAGATTTCATGTTGGTGTCTCTCTAAGTAATCAACCTGTTATTTAAAAAGTAGCCAAAGTTGAGATGATTAACCAATCCTGACTCACAGAGTTACACAAGATGTTCTGCGGAGTCAGTGTCTCCACCAGCCAGATTCCTCTGTTCAGATGGCCAAGTTTAGTAACATATTTGTTCCCCATGCATTTCTCCACAGGAAATGTCAGAAGCCAGGAGAAGTTCAGATCCCAGCCCAGCCAGTCAGCATGAGCCTAGTCTGGTAACTTCACAGCTGGTTCATAAAGAGAAAAAACTACACTGATATTATGGGGATTGGGGTTTTTATGTGGGTGGGGAAAGTACTACTTAGCCCTTACACAATGGTTGCCATTAGAGGATCTCTCAAGAAGAGGGTGTCAGCCCTGTATTATAGATGGGGAAACTGAGGTACAGAGCGGTGAAGTGACTTGCCCAAGGTCACCAGCTACAGAGCTGGGAGCAGAGCCTAGTTCACTCACCAGCACTGCTTCTCCGGACAAAGCAAACAACACTTCCTTCTACAGTCCCCAAAATGGGATCAAATCCCTATCATGAACTCCCTCCAGGTCTTTCACATTTGGGACCCGCCTCCAAGGGGGAGGGAGTGAGGAAGGAGGAAGGTGAGTGATGACAGGAGGACAGTAAGACTCTGCTGTCCTCACACCCATAACCCCCACTCTCAGATGTTCACAGTAGTCTGAAGAGTGGAATCCTACCTGGGGTTCTGGCTTGTGCAGGACCAATGAGAAATAGCCCCTCAGGAGAGGTTTTGCCATAAACATCCATGAAGAAATAAACCCTTTTGGTCTGTCCTTCGATCAGCACCAGAACCAAGTCCCTCAGGACAGTGGAAGGAGGTCCCTGAAGCTCAATGAATTCAGACTCCCCAGGAGAGGTCACAGCGTGAACCTCACTGATTAGCACGGCAGAAGCATTCAGCTGGGAAGAGGGGATGCAGTGATTATCCTTGCCTGGGGTGGGCATGGCCACTTGAAAGATCCACTGAGAACCCTCCCCGTGGCACCTTTCTATCGACTCGTCTGTGGTCCTGAAGGAGGGATCCTCCAGGAAAGCATCCCTGTTGGGGGTCAGCACATTGAGCAACATGTCCGCTCTGTCACTCTTCCTAGACTTATGGACCAAGGCATCCACCAGCCCGTCGCTGGTGACCCTCATGCCCTCCTGGTAGTTCCTCTTCCCATAATACAGGGCAATGGCATCAGGCCCATTCTGGATAGTGTTCTTAGGCAAGATCACGGAGGGCTGGGGTTTCACCGTGGAAGACCCAACAAGAAAGAACCCTTGATTATCGGTGACTTTGCCCTGAAGGTTCAGGACTTTGTAGGCCTGGTTGCCGTTGCCATTGTAAAAGACCAGGTAGTAGTCATCCAAGGGGGCCTCTCGGCCGCTGGTGTGATAGAGCTCCACAAACTCAGAGGTATCTTCCCCCGGGTTGTCCGCATTGATCTCATTTATCAGGAGCGAGTGCTCTGTCTTCTGGTTCTTGGGGTTCTTGATGAGGTTTTGAGCAGATGCCTCATGAAGCAATATGCACATAAGCACCACAGTAGCCACCAAGTGTCTGGCTCCCATGGCAGAGGCCATTAGCTCTCCCAAGTCCTAAAATGCTGGGATTTCTATTCCAGTTCAAACCAACAGGGTGCACACGTTACAAGGGATGGATGGAATTCTGTTCAGTAACACCGTCTCCTTGCCATGATTGGATGGCGATAAAAGACTTTAAATCCAGGCACTAACAGGAGACCCACAGCTCTTCTGGCACCCCAGGTTTGCAGAATAAAGGGGAAATGCCACACAAATCTGTTGAAAAGGGGATCAGTAGGATGAGGGACTGCCCAACTCTGCCCCTTGAAAAGAGAGAAAAATATATAGTAAGGAAGGAGCTTGAAAAAAATCCCAGTGGAACTTAATGGCATTAAAGAGCTCTTTGTATCCAAAGGCATCTGCTACAAAGCTTCTCCACTGAACACCACAACAACCCACCCTTCCCTGTAGCTCTCTTAGAGAATGCAAGAATGGGACACTGGCAAGGGACAGTGCAGGGAAGCCCCTCGACCAGCTTTGTGTCCAGACAGACAGCTCCACTCCAACCCCCTAGTTACCCATCAGCCTGATGAGTTAAGTGGCTCACAAGCCCCAGTATTAGTGTCTTCCTCAAAGCGCCTGTGAAGGGGTATACCAGACCCTCTGAGGCCCCCTGCTGGAGACCTCATGGCCCTGTCACGTCCTGCCCCCAAAAAAAGAAGTGGAGAGGGTCCTCCAAGCTGCCTAGAGTGGCTGTGTGGGACACAACCAATCAGGGCCCAGCAGCCTAGTATAAGAACTGCAGGGCCAGGGGGAGTTTTTTGCTGGAGCTGTAGGAGCAGGGCCGGCTCTGGCTTTTTTGCCGCCCCAAGCAAAAAACAAAACAAAAAACCTGCGGGGCGGCCAGAGTGGCGAAGCAAAAATGTGTGGGGCGGCCGGAGCCAGGGTGCAGGGGGACTCCCCCGGGCACCGGAGTGCGCGCCCTGGCTAGCAGGGGGGAGGGAGCAGGAGGGGAGAGAGAGAATGGGGGTGGCCAGGGCTTCCTTCAGCAGGGCGCTCGCCACGCGGCCCCTCCCGCCGCGCCGCCTGCCGGGAGGGCTCCGCGCCGCTCCGGTCAGTGGGCAGGGAAGGATGCGGGCTGCCCTGCCAGGCTTGCTGCAGACCTGGCACTGGCTGGGGCAGACGGAGTGCGCAGCCTGCTCGCAGCAGGGCGCTCCCCCCCACAGGGCGGCCGGAGCGGCGAACCAAAAAGAAAAAGAACCTGCGGGGCAGCCGGAGCGGCAAAGCGCAAAAAAAAAAAAAAAAACCCTGCGGGGCGGCCGGAGCAGCGAAGCAAAAAAAAAAAAAAGGATTGGAGGGAAGCCGCCCCTTAGAATCTGCCGCCCCAAGCACGAGCTTGCTCAGCTGGTGCCTGGAGCCGGCCCTGTGTAGGAGTATGGCTGGTGTGTGACTGGCTGGTGGAGCTACAGAACCCTGGTAGGGCAGGGCTGCGCTGCCAGAAGCTGGGGAGAGCAAGAAGGAGTCCCGAGCTGGTTGCTGGGACTCCATTAGGACAAGGCCCTAAGGTAGGGTGAAGACATGCAGAGCCACAGGGAAGTGGCCCAGGGAATTAGAGAAGCTGTGTGACATATCCCTGGTGTACAATACAAGTTTAAGTCAAATTTAGCAGCGTTAGATCGATTTAACCCTGCACCCGTCCACATGACGAAGCCATTTTTGTTGACTTAAAAAGGGGTCTTAAAATTGATTTCTGTACTCCTCCCTGATGAGGGGATTAGCGCTGAAATCGACATCGTCGGATCGAATTTGGGGGTAGTGTGGACGCAAATTTGACTGTATTGGCCTCCAGGAGCTATCCCAGAGTGCTCCATTTTGACCACTCTGGACAGCACTTTCAACTCAGATGCACTGGCCAGGTAGACAGGAAAAGCCCCGCGAACTTTTGAATTTTATTTCCTGTTTGACCAGCGTGGCAAGCTGATCAGCGCAGGTGACTATGCAGAGCTCATCAGCAGAGGTGACCATGGAGTCCCAGAATCGCAAAAGAGCTCCAGCATGGACCAAACGGGAGGTACTGGATCTGATCACTGTATGGGGAGACGAATCCGTGCTATCAGAACTCCGTTCCAAAAGACGAAATGCCAAAATATTTGAAAAAATCTCCAAGGGCATGAAGGACAGAGGCTATAACAGGGATCCACAGCAGTGCTGTGTGAAACTTAAGGAGCTCAGGCAAGCCTACCAAAAAACCAAAGAGGCAAACGGCTGCTCCGGGTCAGACCCCCGAACATGCCACTTCTGTCATGAGCTGTATGCAATTTTAGGGGGTGCCCCTACAACTACCCCACCCCTGTACGTGGACTCCTGCAACACCCAGGACAGAACAGCGGCAGCTGAGCTGAGCGGGCTGCACGCTTGCCGTGGCATGGCGTCTGCATGGAAAAAAGGCACGAAACGATTGTCTGCCGTTGCTCTCATGAAGGGAGGGGCGACTGACGACATGTACCCAAAACCACCCGCGACAATGTTTTTGCCCCATCAGGCAGTGGGAGCTCAACCCAGAATTCCAATGGGTGGCGGAGACTGCGGGAACTGTGGGATAGCTACCCACAGTGCAACGCTCCAAAGGTCGATGGTAGCCTTGGCACTGTGGACGCACTCTGCCGACTTAAAGCTCAATCGACTGTATAAAATCGCTTCCTAAAAAATCGACTTCTATAAATTCGACCTAATTTCTTAGTGTAGACATACCTATAGTTAAAGGGACACAGCAGATGGCTTTGATCTACAGGGTCCCTGGGCTGGGACCTGGAGTAGTGGGTGGGCAGGGCCGGCTTTAGGCCGATTCCCCGGAATTGGGCCCCGCGCCTTAGGCGCCTTTTTAATTTTTTAATTTTTTTACTCACCCGGCGGCGGTCCACTCCGGGTCTTCGGCGGGACTTCGGCGGTGGTGGGGTCCTTCAGTGCCGCAGAAGACCCGGAGCCGAGTGAAGGACCCCCCACCGCCGAAGTGCCGCCGAAGACCCGGACCGCTGCCGGGTATTCGAATCAGGCCCTGCAGGTCCTAAAGCTGGCCCTGTGGGTGGGCCCAGTTCCTCCCCACCTACTCAGTCTAGATGCATGGTCAGGAGGCACCTGTGATAACTTCTAAACCAGGTGACATCATACACAGGCCTGGGAGCCAGACATTCTATTGGCAGCTTCCACAGACTGGGGGATCTTGAGCGAGTGACTTTCCCTCCCTCCCCATTTGTACATGAGGGATAAGGACAATGGCCTGCTTCACAGAATCCTGGGAGGCTTCATTGGTTAAAGATCAGTGGGATTTGCAAGAGGAAGGCAGAGCAAGTCAAGGACTCCAGCTCTTTCTGCAGCCCACGTCTACCGTGCAAACCATAGCCTGACACTGCATTGATCCATGCTGGGAGGTCACAGCAAACATTGCAACATCAAGGCAAGCGCTGAGGCTCACTGTGATGTTGACAAAACCAGATACTCACATAGAATATGAAAGGTATGTCTACGTAGCCCAAGGCAGTAAGCCTCCAAGCCTATTACCCCCCACACTCTTCCCGATTTTTCACACTTGCTGTCTGGTCACCAGGGCCGGCTCCAGGCACCAGCCCCCCAAGCTTGTGCTTGGGGCGGCACCTGGAGGGGGGCGGCGCGGCACTCCGGCCGCCGGGGAGAGTGGGGCCAGGGCCGGGCTCGCCGCCCTCCTCCGGCGCTCCGGCCGCCCTCCCCCCGGAGCTCTGGCCGCCCTCCCCCCCCCGCCGCAGGGGGGGGGGCGGCCAGGTGTAGCGGCACCCCCATCCCTCCTGATTCGCAACCCCATGGACAGGCGGTAGCAAGTTAACAAACTGTTTCACAAACTGTCACGTTGCATGGCAGAAACCGCACCCAGTTGCAAAACGGGAGGGTTGCGTTTCGTGCTGTTATACCGCGGCTTTTTTGCCTGGGGCAGCAAAAAAGCCAGAGCCGGCCCTGCTGGTCACCCTACTCCCCATGCATCTTCCAGGCAGCAACGGGGCCCCAGGGAACCGCACTCCTAAGGCTTCTGGAGCCGCTTGAACGCCATTCTCCCCGAGTCCCTTCAAAGGCACCTCGCCATCCCCTGGAGGAACTGGCCGTCCCGCCGCCCCTGCTGCGGAGCTCGGACCCAGGGCAGCACCAGGCAGGGGATGCGGAGCTGGGGGATTCCCGCTCGTGGCGTTCCTCCCAAGCCAGCGGCCGGACAGCTGCCTCCGCCCCCGCCAGCTCCGGGAGCCGCGCAGGTTTCTGCAATAGACAGCTCCGCTCCCGCGCACAGGACTGAGGGAAGCCGCGACCCGCCGCGTCGACTGACCCCTCGGCACGTACCTGAGCTGCGCTTTGCCAACTGCCCACTGCGGCCGTGCTCAGGGGCCATTCAGCTCCGGAGGGGTCCCCCCCTCACAGGGTTTCAGGGACAGGAAATACAGAATTCGCAGAAGGCGCCGCTTTGAACAATGAAGATGGAGTAAAAAGGAAGTGGTTTTCCCCTTCCCCCCCTTGGTTAATTTACTTCATTCTCCCTCTCGGCTCCTCCTTAAATCGGCTCCCCTCTGCGTCACTTTCCATTGTAACGCCCCCGCCCCCCTGTCTCTTTAGGATCTCCCCAGACTCCCGGCAGTTCCCTGTTTCCTTCTGCTCTGAATCCTCGCAGAGTTGAAGCCCAAAACGGCAGAGAGATTTGGCTACGGGATTGGAGGGGGGAGGGGGAATACTGTTTTCCTCCAGTGAGTGATCCCAGGCTGGAGGGAAGGGAGAGAGAGAGAGCAGAGCTCCTTACAGCGACACTGACCTGCCTCCGGGAGGGGTCTAGGGGTACATCTACACTTACCGGAGGGTCCGGCGGCAGGCAATCGATGTTCTGGGATCGACTTATCGCGTCTAGTGAAGACGCGATAAAATCGATCCCTGATCGCTCTGCCGTCGACTCCGGAAATCCACCGCGGCAAGAGGCGGCAGCGGAGTCGACGGCAGCGCGGCAGCGGTCGACTTTCCCCCGTCCTCACAGCCAGGTAAGTCGACCTAAAATACGCAACTTCAGCTACGGTATTCACGTAGCTGAAGTTGCGTATCTTAGGTCGACCCCCCGCTGTAGTGTAGACCCAGCCTGGCTCAAGCAAGCAAACAAGATCGACTTTAAGACTGGTCTACCCTACAGCATTAGGTCAACATATGCCGCGTTAGGTCGAATTTATAATGTGCGTGTCTACACTACTGAGCCCTTTCCGCCAACCCAAAGGGCTTGTAAAATCAATGCCTGTACTCCACCTCAGGGAGAGGAGAAGTGCTAGAGTTGACCTTCCTGGGTCGAATTAGGAGTAGTGTAGACACAACACTGTGTAATCTGATGGGATTAGCCTCCAGGAGGTATCCCAGAGTGCTCCAATGTGACTGCTCTGGACAGCACTTTCAACTCCATTGCACTTCATCCAGGTGCACAGGAAAAGCCCGGAGAACTTTTGAATTTCATTTCCTGTTTGATGAGTGTGGAGAGCTCACCAGCACAGCTGACCATACCAGCCCAGGACCACAAACGCACTCCAGCATGGAGCATACAGGAAACACTGGATCTGATTGTTGTGTGGGGAGGAGAGTCTGCACAGGCAGAGCTCCGAACCAGCAGAAGAAACACTGACATCTATGCCAAAATTGCACAGGGCATGGGGGACAAAGGCTACACCAGGGACACACAGCAGTGCCACGTGAAAATAAAGGAGCTCAGGCAAGCGTACCAGAAGACAAGGAAGGAGAACAGTCGCTCTGGTTCCAAGCCACAGACATGCTGCTTCCATGAGCAGCTGCATGTGATTCTAGCCGGGGACTCCACCAGTACCCCAACACTCTCCTAGACAAATTAGAGGATTGGGCCAAAAGAAACCTAATGAGGTTCAACAAGGACAAGTGCAGAATCCTGCACTTAGGACGGAAGAATCCCATGCACTGCTACGGACTAGGGACCAAATGGCTAGGCAGCAGTTCTGCAGAAAAGGACCTAGGGGTTACAGTGGACGAGAAACTGGATATGAGTCAACAGTGTGCCCTTGTTGCCAAGAAGGCTAACAGCATTTTGGGCTGTATAAGTTGGGGCATTGCCAGCAGATCAAGGGATGTGATCATTCCCCTCTATTCGACATTGGTGAGGTCTCACCTGGAGTACTGTGTCCAGCTTTGGGCCCCACACTACAAGAAGGATGTGGAAAAATTGGAAAGAGTCCAGCGGAGGGCAACAAAAATGACTAGGGGGCTGGAGCACATGACTTATGAGGAGAGGCTAAGGGAACTGGGATTGTTTAGTCTGCAGAAGACAAGAATGAGGGGGGATTTGATAGCTGCTTTCAACTACCTGAAAGGGGGTTTCAAAGAGGATGGATCTAGACTGTTCTCAGTGGTACCAGATGACAGAACAAGTTGCAGTGGGGGAGGTTTAGGTTGGATATTAGGAAAAACTTTTTCACTAGGAGGGTGGTGAAGTACTGGAATGGGTTACCTAGGGAGGTGGTGGAATCTCCTTCCTTAAAGGTTTTTAAGGTCAGGCTTGACAAAGCCCTGGCTGGGATGATTTAGTTGGGAATTGGTCCTGCTTTGAGCAGGGGGTTGGACTAGATGACCTCCTGAGGTCCCTTCCAACCCTGATATTTTATGATTCTATGATACCTCCCAGGGGCCTCAGGCGGCCACAGGCAACAACGAGGAGGACATTGTTGATGATGATGAGGAGAATGTACAGTAGGCAGGCAGAGGATCCATTCTCCCCAACAGCCAGGACCTTCTCCTAACTCTGGAGCCAATCTCCTCCCAGGACCTACTGTTATGGGACCGTGAAGGCGGGGAGGGCACCTCTGGTGAGTGCACACTTGTAATCACATTACAGGGATTAAATGCAATTGTGTTTAATGTTTAATCCGAGGTAAACAACTGGCTACTCTTGTGGGTTTTGTTTCCTTGCAGCTGCAACCTTGTCTGTGGGTGCTTCCTCCACACCACCACAAAGGCTGTCCCAGATTAGAAGGTGAAAAAAGCAGACAAGGGAAGATATGTTCTGTGATTTGATGTGTTCGTCCGAGACTGACAGGGCCCATCTGAATGCACGGAGGCTCACACTCTCAGAGAGCATGCGCACCGACCGAGAGGGCAGGAAAGCATGCAGGGAACAAGAGCGTAACACGCCAGAGGAGATGTTGTGGCTTATGGGGGAGCAAACAGACATGTTGAGGTGTCTGGTTGAGGTGCAGGAAAGGCAGCTAGACCTTAGAGTCCCGCTGCACCCAGTGATGAACCAGTTGCCGTCCTCACCAAGTTCCATATCCTCCTCTCCCAGATGTCCTAGAAAAGGGGCGGGCAAACTTTTTGGCCTGAGGGCTGCATTGGGTTTCAGAAATTGTATGGAGGGCCGGATAGGGGAGGCTGTGATGGCCCGCCCCCCCCCCCATCTGACCCCCCCTGCTTCTCGCCCCCTGGCAGCCCCCCCCGGGACCCCTGCCCCATCCACCCCCCCGCTGTCTGTCCCCTGACCGCCCCCAGACCTCCTGCCCCTAACTGCCCCCCTGCCGCCCCATCCAACCCCCCCCTCCTTCCTGACTGC
This sequence comes from Terrapene triunguis, assembly GCF_002925995.2. Taxonomy (NCBI): domain Eukaryota; kingdom Metazoa; phylum Chordata; order Testudines; family Emydidae; genus Terrapene; species Terrapene triunguis. Next base: position 2,985,763 of record NW_020664418.1, on the reverse strand, counting down.
CCCCCTGGGACCCCTGCCCCATCCAACCACCCCTTCTCCCTGACCGCCCCCGGAACCTCCGCCCCCATTCAACCCCCCTGTTCCCCGCCCTCTGACTGCCCCCACCCCATCCACATGCCCGGCCCCTGACCACTCCTCTGCCCTCTATCCAATCCCCCTCCACCGTTCCCTGCCCCCTTACTGCTCTGCCTGGAGCACAGGTGCCTGGCAGCGTAGCTGCACCAGGACAGGCAGCCGTGCTGCCCGGCTGGAGCCAGCCACGGCACCAGACAGCACAGAGCACCAGGTCAGGCTGGGCTCTGCAGCTGCGCTACCCCAGGAGCTCACAGCCCCGCTGCCCAGAGCATTGCGCCTGCGGCACAGTGAGCTGAGGCTGCGGGGGAGGGGAAACAGCGGGGGAGGGGCCGGGGGCTAGCCCCCCGGGCCAGGAGCTCAGGGGCCGGGCAGAACGGTCCCGTGGGCTGGATGTGGCCCACGGGCCATAGTTTGCCCACCTCTGTCCTAGAATGCGGGGGGTGGAGGGGAAGCTCCATTATCACTTGAACTCAACTCCAGGGGATGGTTCATGGAGCAGAAGGCTCTCATTCCCACAGCTTTGATTGCTAGACAGTGCAATTGTAATAAGCTATATGCCCTTGCCCCTCCCCCTGTGTTATCAGGCCCTTAGACCCGGGTTATCTTTGCTATTCATTGCTGTCTCTGTTCAGTGTTTGTTAGCATAATAAAAATGCATGGATTGAGGACAAGAGGCTCTTTATTTACTGTGCACATTGTGGTTGGTGGGAGTTTAGTTTACAGGGCAGTACATGCAAAAAAGGGGGCATTCATTAAACTGGTTTTCAAAGCCTGTCAGAGACGCAGTGTGCTTCGATGTGCTCTTCTTATTGCCCTGGTGTCTGGCTGCTCATAATTGGCAGCCAGGCAATCTGCCTCAATCCCCCACACCATCAGAAACTTTTCCCCCTTACTCTCATAGATATTATGGAGCACACCGCAAGCAGCAACAACGATGGGAATATTGCTTTTGCTGAGGTCTAACCTAGTGAGTAAATTGCACCAGTGCCCCTTTAAATGTCCAAAGGCACGTGCTTCCACCATTCTGCACTTGCTCAGCCTATGGTTGAACTGCTCCTTACTGCTGTCCAAGCTGCATGAGCCATGGGAGCAAGGGATAGGCTAGGGTCTCCAAGGATAACTATTGGCATTTCAATGTCACCAACGGTAATTTTCCGGTCTGGGAAGATCCTTCTTGCAGCTTTATGAAGAGACTGGAGTTTCTACAGATGCGCGTGTCATGTACCTTTCTGGACCATCCCACATTGATGTCAGTGAAGCGGCCCTTGTGATCCACTAGTGCTTGCAACATGATTGAGAAGTACCCCTTGCAGTTTATGTACTCTTTGGCAAGGTGGTCTGGTGACAAGATAGGGATGTGCGTTCCGTCTATCGCCCCATCACAGTTAGGGAACCTCATTGCGGCAAAGCCATCCACTATGTCCTGCACGTTTCCCTGAGTCACTACCCTTCTTAGCAGAAGTGAATTGATTGCCCTGGCTATTTGGATCAAAGCAGCCCCCACAGTAGATTTACCCACTCCAAACTGATTCCCGACTGACCGTAGCAATCTGGCGTTGCAAGCTTCCACAGGGCTATCGCCACTCGCTTCTCAACTGTCAGAGCAGGTCTCATTTTGGTATTTCTGTGCTTCAGGGCTGGGGAAAGCAATTTGCAAAGTTCTGTGAAAGTGGCCTTACGCATTTGAAAGTTATGCAGCCACTGCTCCTCATCCCATACCTGCATAAGTATGCGGTCCCACCAGTCTGTGCTTGTTTCCTGGGCCCAGAAGTGGCGTTCCACCATGTCAACCCTGACTTTCATGGGCACTGAGGAGGCTCAACATAGCAGGATTGGGCCCATCCTGGTTGACAAGTATTACTCTATGTAACTGGTAAACAAGGATACTGAGCGTTTTCAAGCCTGCCTAATTTTCAAGTACTTCTAGAAATCAAATGGCCAACACCCTATAAAATAAACATGCAATGCATTTAATATTGCACATTATATCAGACTTTCATCTTAGATCTCAAAGCATTTGACAAAGATGGGTACACTTCATTATTGCCGTTTAACTGACGGGGGCATGGAGAAGTGAAACAAATTGCCCAAGGTCACAGAGAAAGTCAGTAGCAAAGCCAGGAATAGAATTCAGGTCTCCTGACTCCCTAGTCTGCACTGACCTCTAGAAAATGCTTCCTTCTGTACAGTAAGCCAGCGATAAGGAAGGAAATCTATCTCCTGATGGAGTTTGTTTAATTTAATTGTAAAGATTTGGAAGCTTTGTTCTTCTTTCTCTTTCCAAGCTATCATGAGGTCTTCAAATGACATGAAATCTGGGAAATAGTTCTTTGGAGGAAACTCCCTTTGTGGTGAGGGATCTTGTGTCATCCTTGCAAAAGACTGAGTTTCCGGGCCCTAGTTGTAGTAATCAGAATCAAATGACAGTCTGTTAGCCCTTGCAAAAAAATCCAGAATCATTCCCAATTCTCCAACCCACACACCCTGCTAAGTCTCAGCTCAGCTGGGCTAGTCAGGGATTTTTCAGGGTTTTTGCAATTGTGAAGGAAACAAAAATTAAAAATTAAAAAAAAATCAGTTTGGGGTCACCCCAAAATGAATTTTTTAGTAAAATCTGTGAGGGCACAAATCATTTCAGGTCAATCAAAGCCTTTCATTTGATTTGAGAATTTTAAAATATTTATTTTTTCAAATTAAAATTAAAGGAAATTTCAAAATGAAACACTTCAATTTGAAAATGTTTAAATAAAACATTTGAGGGGGGTTTTTTTTGTTTAAAAAGGATTTTTTTTTAACCAAAACACTGTGCCAAAGTTGACATAAGTTTGCAAAATATTTCAGTCCACCTGATTCAGCATTTTTCACTGAAAACATTTTCATTTGCAAAAAATTCACCAGCATTGCCATCAGGTCCCCCCCCCGCCAAACTGCAACCCCAATCAGTGTCCATGGAATTATTTATAGCAGTGGTTTTTCAACCTGTTTTCATTTGTGAACCCCTAAAAAATTTCAAATGGAGGTGCGGACCCCTTTGGAAATCTTAGACATACTCTGCAGACCCCCAAGGGTCCACAGACCACAGATTGAAAAACACTGATTTATAGGTTTTCTCCCTTTGCCACACTACCATCTGGTGGATGAGTGTGACTCATAGGCTTTGGAAAGCCTACACATCCCATTTCTATGCCTCAGCCTCTGTGTTTACTCGGAAGCCTGAGTTGCTTTGAGGCAGAGCACCAGTGAGCTGTGATGAGGTGGGATGGTGGAGAGCAGGCCTCCCATTAGGAACCACCCATCTCTGAGGAAATCCTCATCAAAACTACATCTGAATCCCCTGATGGGAAAGGCTCTTAGCCAGTCCTGTGAGAAAGGGCTCAGGAGAACCCAGACCTGAGTTACTAAGACACCAGGAATCTGGCCCAGCAGCAAATACTGGCTTAAGTTAGCAGCTGGCTGAACCCTGATAGAAACTGAAACTGCTGCAGCTAATGGAGGGAGAGGGGACTGAGTGGTAGGGAATGCCACCTAATAGGGAGAGGAAGGTGCTGGAATCAGGGCCCTTGAGCAAGTCACTTCCCTTCTGCACCTCAGTTTCCCCACCTGTAAACTGGAGATAATGATGCCAATCCTTACGTCACATGATGGCTGAAAAGAAGGATGGTCCAGTGCAGTAGGCTAGGACTTGGGAAACTTGGGATCAGGTCACTGCTCTGCCACAGACTGCCTGGGTGACATTGGGCAAGTCATTCAGGCCCAGATCCTCCAAAGGTATTTAGGCACTGAAAAGAATGGGAGTTAGTCACCTACATACCAGCTTTGAGGACCTGGGCCTTAGCCTCTCTGTGCCTCATTTCCCCTTCTGTACTAGGGGGTAAGAGCACCGCCCTACCTCCCAGGTGGTTCTGAGGGTAAACACATTGCAGATTGTGAGGCACTCCAATGGTATGGTCATGGAAGCCATAGAAGCATCTGAGACAAATACATGAATGAATTTAGCCTTGTAGAGCCTCATATGAAAGGGGCTAGATAAGTGCAGAAAAATAGGGCAAGATTCAGACTTATCACTGCCCTTTGCCTGTCTCTTCCAGCTGAAGTCAATGGGAGTTTTGCCGGGAAAGGGGCCATAGCATTTATACTTTGAATAACAAAGTCTGCAAGTGAGGCACAGCTTACATGTTACACACAGGAGTCAGTACTGCACATACAATGAATAACCAAGGCAATGACCACTGGCGGTCAGCTAAAACCTGAAGCATAGCTCTTGAATTGCCAAGGCTCAAATGTGGAATGGAATGGATGGTACAGACCCAAAGTTAGGGACACAAAAACAATGATTCCTGCATGAAATGTGCTGTGCAAGTCCTTGCTTTAGGGTAAATGACTATTTCTATAACCTCAGGTTCATGACACTTTGCTTCTGATGTAAAACATTTTCAGCTGTGTAAATAAGGGGACACCAATTTGTCTGGAATGTGGGTAAAACTGGGATTAAAATAAGTGACATCTCTCAAAACAGGGGATATTTGAAAGGTGTGATCCAAAAGCATCTTTCACAACAGCAAAGGTGTTGCCCTTGTATCCCAGCTATATTCCATTTGGGTAATTAAATTCTGCCTACTTATTTTCATCCTGTAGTTTCAATAGGATTCAGCATTCTTCTTTACTTCCTGTTCTAAACTATTGCATATTGTTGCTCTGTTTTGTTAAATAGCTGCCATGTTCCACCCAGAGATGGCTGCATTTCAGTAAAGGCTGAAGTGAGTTTTGTATACATTGTGCAGTTTGTAAATGCTCTGGGATCTTTCAGTACAAAGATGCTATATAACAGCGGTGGCCAAACTTACTGACCCTCCGAGCCCCATACGACAATCTTCAGAAGTTCGAGAGCTGGGCGCACCTGCCAGAGTGGGGCTTCAGCTCTTGTGGTGTGGTAGTGGGGCTAAAGGCTTCTGCCTTGCGGGGAGGGAGGTCTCGGGGCTTCAGCCCCATGGGAGGCACCTGCTGAGACTCAGGGCTTCAGCCCAGCAAGGAGTGGGGGCTTGGGGCTTCAGCACTGCTCCTGCTGAAGCCCTGAGCCCCAGCAAACGCCTCCCATAGGGTTGAAGTCCTGAGACCGCCCTCTCCGCAGGGCAGAAGACCCTAGCCCCATCACCCCGCCACAGGGCAGAAGCCCGAGCTCCTCCCCCTGTCTGATAGGTGGAGAATGGGGGAGGTGTGGGGGGCTCGGCGAGCCGCACTTTAACTGTAAAAGAGCTCGCGAGCCACGGTTTGGCCACCCCAGCTATGTAATGTAAAATACTAATACATGCAGAGAATTGACAATTGCCACTGTACTGCGCAAATGTAACATCAGAATAGGAAACAGACTAGCAAGTGTTTTTTTCCTCCCCATTTAATTGTGTTCTAGGTTAATATTGAGGTGGCCTCTGCTCAGAAGTATTATTTGCAACCGGAAAGAACAATGTATTAGCATAGAGGGAACTGGTGAATGTCCACCAGGTTCATAAATTGGAATATTGCTCAGTGACAAGCAAGAGCTCCTGCAATAGCAGCTGACCAAATTTGGCCCAAATCTCTTCTCCCCCCTTATTCAGTCAGTGATGTCTGTGGGAATTTGCTGGCTAAGGAAGGACTCAGAATTTGGCCCAGTGACTCCAATGGGGGGTTGGGAGGTGCTTAGCACTACCAAGGCACAGGCTCCAATTCTCCTCTCACTCCAGGTCACTTCACGGCAGTCCGTTATCTTCTGTAGATGTGTACAAGCTTGTTTGTCTTGGCAATTGGCTGAATGAGGGGTAGGACTTGTGGGCTCTGGGGTTTTGCTTTGTTTTGTTTTTGAGTGCAGTTATGTAACAAACCCCCCCTACATTTGTGGGTTGCACTTTCACGGTGGAGGGATTGCACTGCGGTGCTTGTATGGGGTGAATTGAGGAATGCTGTTTCTTTTGTTTAACATTTTTGCAGTGCAGATACTCCTTCTCATAACACAAGAACCAGGGGTCACCAAATGAAATTAATAGGCAGCAGGTTTAAAACAAACAAACAAAAGGAAGTATTTTTTCCCACAACGCACAGTCCATCTGTGGAACTCTTTGCCAGAGGATGTTGTGAAGGCCAACAAAAAAGAACTACCGTATATACTCGTTCATTAGCCCGTTCATTTATAAGCCGACCCCCAAGATGGATAGGTTAAAAATAGCAAAAATTGTATGACCTTTTCAGAAGTCGACCCTATATTTCAGGGGTTGGCAAACTTTGGCTCCTGGCCCGTTAGGGCAAGCCGCTAGCGGGTCTGGATGTTTTGTTTACCTGGAGCATTCACAGGCACGGAGCCCCTCAGCTCCCAGTGGCCGCGGTTTGCAAGAAACACAAGAAACACTCAAAAGTTTGGCTAGAATTATTTTAATGTAATCTAATGAAAAACCTGTTGTTATAATAATAACTGAACAAATATGTATTCACCTTCAAAATTACAGTCAATATTTAAAATCAGTAAATGGATATTTAAAACAAGTAACTTAGAACAATATGAGACTTAAAAAAGTCTTAAAATCCTTTGAAGTCTGAATCAGTCTCTGATTCACCAAACAGTTCATTAAACTCAGCTTCAGTCACAGCTGCACCTGCATTGTCATCGTAGATGTTGGCAGTGTCGACTTCAGATGCAGATTCTTTCTCATCATTAGCCTCTGTTGTGTCATCATCAAATATGGCATCATCATCTTCTGACCCGTTGAGTGCATTGTTGTTACAGCATTTCCTAAATGATTTTTCTACCATTTCCGAGGGAATGGACACCCATGCGTCCTTGATCCACTGGGCGACCAGATTGATTTTGGGCTTCATAAGATTCCCGCCTTTTGTCAACTTCACCATGCCTGAGCACATCTATTCAGACCACATTTTGCGTAGCCTGTCTTTAAAGGGTTTGTTCAGGCAGACATCAAGCGGTTGTAGAACTGAAGTTAAGCCTTCAGGTATTACAGCCAAAGTAGTTTTAATATTTTTGGCCACATTTTTCACCTCATCCGTCTTGTGTGCCCTGAATATGTTCCAAGTGAGCATAATAGATTTCTTGAAAAGTTCTCCTGGTCTCTTATTCCACACTTTTTCCAGCCATTCAATAGTCCCACTTTCATCCATCCATCTCTTTTCATGTGCACGTATGATGACACTAGCAGGAAATTTCATGTTTTTAGGCAAGGTTTTTCTTTTAAAAATAACAACAGGAGGGAGCTTTGATCCATTTGCCAAACATGATAAAACCACCGTAAAATGGATTTTTTCAAGGCCAGTGGTTTTAATTAAAACTGTTTTTTCACCAACACCGGTTACCGTTCTGTTGCTCGGGAGATCAAATGTCATCACTGTTTCGTCCATATTTCCTATTTGTGACAGTTCAAATGCATATTCCTTTCGATATTTTATAATAAATCTTTGGAAAGATTTGATTTTTTCTTCCAGATCTCTCGGCAGCTTTTGCGCTATCTTTGTTCGCTGACGAAGACAGAGACCATGATGGTTCATAAAGCGAGTACACTAACCCGCTGATGCGACAAACATTGATGGCTTTACTGACTTGTATTTGTCGTTTTTCGACATTTGCAGAGCACGCAGACAAATTCCAGTTCTAGTGACAATGTACCCATTTTGTCGACATTCAACAGCCCAATTATTGAGATCTTTCTCCAGCTCAGGAAATGAAGCGCACCTCGTTGGACATTTTTTCTTGCTTCTTGGCATGTCTTTTAGTGTTGTTTTATTTTTTCGCCATTCTCTTACTTGCTTCTCATTGATACAGAATTCACAAGCAGCGGCACAATTATTGTTTGCTTCTGCATATTCAACAACTTTAAGTTTGAGCGCTGCATGATAAGAAGACCTTTTTCTTTTGATTTCACCATTGTTCATTTTAAATACTAGTATGAAAATAGATTATTATTATTGTAGTTATAGATTTTGTAGGACTTTATATAGGAATGTCACCTGCTTTATCACTGTCAAATTATTATTGTTCTTTGTTTATTTTAAAGCAGCCCTGTAGATTGGCATGTCTGTGGGGATAACAGGCTATTTCAATTTTATTAGAGATTCCATTGACTGACATCAGTGCTATAGTACTATCATTCATTGTATTTTTCTGATTGGCTTGTAAGACATAGCATTTTGTGAAATGCATGGGTCAAATGTCATGCAGATCTGCAGCACTGCTCTTTTAAGAACATAAGAACGGCCATCCTGGGTCAGACCAAAGGCCCATCCAGCCCAGTATCCTATCTACCGAAAGTGGCCAATGCCAGATGCCCCAGAGGGAGTGAACCTAACAGGTAATGATCAAGTGATCTCTCTCCTGCCATCCATCTCCACCCTCTGACAAACAGAGGCTAGGGACACCATTCTTTACCCATCCTGTCTAATAGCCATTAGTGGACTTAACCTCCATTCATTTATCTAGTGCTCTTTTAAACCCTGTTATAGTCCTAGCCTTCACAACCACCTCAGGCAAGGAGTTCCACAGGTTGACTGTGCACTGTGAAAAAGAACTTCCTTTTATTTGTTTTAAACCTGCTGCCCATTAATTTCATTTGGTGGCCCCTAGTTCTTATATTATGGGAACAAGTAGATAACTTTTCCTTATTCACTTTCTCCACACCCCTCATGATTTTATTTACCTCTATCATATCCCCCCTTAGTTTCCTCTTTTCTAAGCTGAAAAGTCCTAGCCTCTTTAATCTCTCCTCATATGGGACCCGTTCCAAACCCCTAATCATTTTAATTGCCCTTTTCTGAACTTTTTCTAATGCCAGTATATCTTTTTTGGGATGAGGAGACCACATCTGTACACAGTATTCAAGATGTGGGCATACCATGGATTTATATAAGGGCAATAAGATATTCTCCATCTTATTCTCTATCCCTTTTTTAATGATCCCTAACATCCTGTTTTCTTTTTTGACTGCTGCTGTACACTGCGTGGATGTCTTCAGAGAACTATCCATGATGACTCCAAGATCTCTTTCCTGATTAGTTGTAGCTAAATTAGCCCCCATCATATTGTATGTATAGTTTTGGTTATTTTTTCCAATGTGCATTACTTTACATTTATCCACATTAAATTTCATTTTAGTATTCCTTTCAAGCCAATCTAGTCCACTAAACAAAGCCTTTGCAACTTTAAAAGGCTGCTGTATTGACATCAATAAATGGGTCGGCAAACTTTGGCTCCCGCTGGCGGGTCAGGATGTTTTGTTTACCTGGAGCGTCTGCAAAGCAGTGGCGCTTCCCACAGCTCCCATTGGCTGGGAACGGCAAACCGCGGCCACAGGGAGCTGAGGGGCTCCATGCCTGCAGACGCTCCAGGTAAATAAAATGACAATGTATTAGATATTCAATTCAATGATTCCATAGAGTTTAAAATAATCAAATTTTGGTGTAGACTTGTTTATAAGCCGACCCCCGCTCTTTGATGCATCATTTTTTTACCAGAAATATTCGGCTTATGAACGAGTATATATGGTAGATAAATTCATGGAGGTCCATCAATGGCTATTAGCCAGGATGGGCAGGGATGGTGTCCCTAGCCTCTGTTTGCCAGAAGCTGGGAATGGGTGATAGGGGATGGATTACTTGATGATTACCTGTTCTTTTCATTGCCTCTGGTGCACTTGGCATTGACTACTGTCGAAAGACAGGATACTGGGCTAGATGGATCTTTGGTCTGACCCAGTATGGCTGTTCTTATGTTCTCCAATTTACCCTGGCATGAGGTAGACAAGAAGCAGTGTTTTGACCAAGTGAGGACAGGGCTTGACCCAATCTGGTAAAAAACCAGGAGTGATGAGTGTGAGGGGGATGGGAGGGGAAGGATTTGCCATTCTTTCACTTGCCTTATTGCTCTATCTAGCCGTCTCAGACAGGAGCGTGTGACTCTCAGTACATGTTCCAAGCCACCGGCCCTCACATAAGCCCACAGAAGTGTCCACATTTAGCACATAGTTATTCTGAAAAATAATTCCATTGACCTCATTTCTACATCCTCTGGGCCTGCAAAGAAAGTACTGCAACGTCTGCTGCTCATCATTTGGCAGTGTTCACTGAAACATCACTGGTAATTAGGGAATTAATTCCCATAGCCATTTGACCACTGTAAGGAAGGGGGTCAGGGGCTACTGCTAGAGACCACATTAAAACAGCCTCTCTCAGTTTCACACAGGCCACATTTGAAGGCCACAGACCAACCAAATTACCATTTCTTGGGAAAAGCATTTATTTCTCAGAGCTCACAGGGAGAACAAGACAGACATAGTACAAAGAGAAGGAAACTGAGGAATCCTGGGCAAACCTCTGCCCCTTACCAGGCAGAACTTCTAAGAGGCCAAATCCTTACAGTCCGTAATCAATTTTTAAATCATCTCTTGGTCAGGACAACTCACTCTGGTTTGCCTGAGTAAGCAATAGAGTATTTGACCCACTAAAGGCAATGGGAGTTTTGCCGGGAAAAGCCTGCAAGATCTGACCCAATTTGAACATAGAGCTGTCATTCTATCAAAAGGGTCTGGTTAGAGTCTGAGCAGGAGCAGCTGAATCTTCCACTCAGTCACATTCATTAATGTCTGTGGGATTAGTCCAGCTTTACACCAGCAAAAACAAGTGCAGAATTTGGCCCTAGGATTGCAACTCATTTCTTCATGTGTAAATTGTTTTATAGGGCCCAGCATTGCCCGAGTGGCTTTGTTCTCCATCTGCTGGAGGTCGCTGGGACACTCCATTGGATCCCTCTGCAAACAGCATGGTTTGGAGTGTTCAAAGCACAAGTCCCCACACCCACTCATCCCAAGTCAGGCTGCTGTCTGTCCACCAGGAGAGGAGAAGAAGAAGAGGCTCTTAAGGACACTATGACAGCACCACCCCATCTCATGCACTGATGGTTACTGTGCTAGGGTCAACATCATGCTGTCTCCATCACAGCTCTCTCACTTTGCCTTTCTTTTCTGCTCTCCTCCATGGCTCTTGTCCTTTGAAGCACTAGCACCCCAAATTGGAGCCAGTTCTTAAGCGAAGGTGGAGATTGGGTATTGGGAACTGCTGGCAAGCCCATGCTGTTAGTGGGATTTGAGCATAGGCTGGGAAGGTAGCTGGCTTTCTGCCTATGCAGGGGACAGGCACTGGTTGGGACGAAGTGGGGGCCTTGGGCTGTCCCCAGTGACGGCAACGGCAAGGCTCCCATTGACAGCGATGAGAACAAGAGTATCTTGTTAATGGGCCAAAATCTGCCCGCTCTTAAACTCAGAGAAGCCCCTCAATTCCATGGATCTAGAGAAGCCCCATGTTCAGCCTATCATGTGCTTTTACCTCCCACGCACCTCCCCCGTGCAACACGTGCTACTCCTTCGGAGAAAGACTTTCATTCACACGTTAAGGCTATGAAAAAACAACCCCGAGTGACAAAAGTTTTAGCGCTGAAAAGCACCAGTATAGACAGCACTTTATCACCGGGCTGTGCTTCCGGCAATAAAGCTACCACTCCTCATTCGGGGTGGTTATTTTTTATCACCAGGAGAGCTCTTCCCTGGCAATAAAGCATGACTACACTCCATGTCAGAGTCTCTCCATGGCAGATTTGTCACAGAAGGGCCACCAGTATTGGGTCTAGAGAAGGTGGCAGCTTTTAGCCTGCTCTTCCTCTCCTGCCTCCATGGTATCCCAGAATAGCACCTCCTGCTCCAGTCACACTGCTTGCCTAAGTCTCTCTTAAGACCCTTATTTATGTTAGATAAGGGTCACTTGGCTGAGATGTGGTTGGGGTTCACAAGAAATCCACAGGGAAAGAAAGTGTTAAATCCCCAATGAAAATATCCTTAGCCCTGGAGTTTAACTGGGTACATGCCCTACCACAGAAGTTTTGTGACACTAGGGAAAGTAACCATCTGTGCATTGCTGCACCCTGTATGGCAGACAGCACATCAACAAGGAAGGGCACCCATGTGTGCACAGGGAATTGAGATTAGAACTTGTGCTTGTGCTTCTAGATCCCTTCTAAATGCATCTGGGATAGATTCTGGGCTGCATACTCTGGGACCAGGCTTCATCCCTAGGGAGTTTATGGAGAGTTGTCACAGACTCACCATCCTGGAGTGCCTCCTTCTGGCAAGACCCAGCCTCGCAGCCCCTCTGCCTCACCTTCCTCCTCCTCCTCCAGACTACAGTGACTTAGCCCTCCAGCCAGGTCACGCTGAGAGTCCCACTCCTTTGGGGGTAGCAGAGTTCCAACTCCAAGGAACGAGAACTCTTCTAGCCCTCTCCAGATGCTTCTCCTCTCCCCCAGCCTCTGCAGAGCTCATCCTCGCTCTTGCAGACACTGCCTCGGAGGAAACTCAGCTCCTCCTGTGCCACTGACTCTCAGTGCTTCTTCCCTAGCGTTTCCCTCTTCTCCCAGACCTGATTTAGCAGCCCCCTTCTCCCCAGCTACCCTCTCTCCCAACAGGAACAGGGTACAAGCTCCCTCAATGGTTCCTTTCCCAGAGACAGAAAACTCCAGTCCCAGCTACTGCTCTCCTGGACCCCCCAGCTGGCTGTAATCCATAATTATCCATCTCTTCTCCAGGTGCCATAGAATGGGCTAATTGGGGTCCCCAGCTCCTGTTAACCCTGTCATTGCCAGTGTGGGGTACTGGCCCATCACAAGAAGAGAGGAGTTGTTTTCCCCTTAGCTCCACCTTTGATAGTGTGACAAACACAGAACAATGTTTACAAAGCTTGAATCCATTATTAAAATGCCTGTGGAACTCCATCAAGACTCTGTGCTTGTAACACCAGGAAATACCAACTGCCTGCAGGAGAAATCTGTGTGAGCATTCTCTGTACGCCCTCTGCTGCTGTACATGACTCTAGCACACCTTTATGAAAAGCATCAGGTCTCACAAAATATTGTATAAGAAAGAAATGTTTATTTAACCCTTGATATTGCAGCAGAGGATGTAGATGTGCTATACACCATGATTAGAGCTCAGCTGTCAAGGTTTCTGGTCAACATCCCTTTGGGGAAGGGGCTGTTCTTTTGTTCTGCGTTTGTACAACACCTACCACAACGAGGCCCTGGCCCATGCCGTGGGCGAGCTCCTAGGCACTTCTACAGTACAAATAATGACATGGTGTTATACTATTGATTGACAGATCACTTGGGCAGGGGCGGCTCTACGGTTTTTGCCACCCCAAGCACGGCGGTCCGCTGGTCACGCGGATTCGGGGGCATGCCTGCAGGAGGTCCGCCGGTGCCGCACCTTCAGCATCCTCGCCGCCGAATTACCGCCGAAGCCACGGGACCGGCAGACCTCCTGCAGGCATTCCGCCGAAGGCAGCCTGACTGCCGCCCTCACAGCGACCAGCAGGCTGCCCCCCGTGGCTTGCCACCCCAGGCATGCGCTTACTGCGCTGGTGCCTGGAGCTGCCCCTGCACTTGGGGCCAGATTTTGGAGGCTTGACTGATGCTGGCCATATCACCCTCACCCAGCAGTCAAAACCCAGCAGGGGGCTGCAGGTCGGGAGTGAGGGGCACTGGCAGAGCTGTATGGGGAGCCCATGGCTGTGGCAAATACATCAGCAAAGGGTGGCAAGCAGTGGCATGTCTGAATGCATGACTGCTGCAATGCACCAGAGCCAGATTCTGATCTTGGTTATGTCAGTATAAAACTAGAGCAACTCCATTTACTGCAGTAGAGTTGTTCTGGATTTATGGTGGTGTAACAGAGAAAAAAATCTGACCCCCAATAGCTTACTCTCAGAGGCCCAGCTCTTGGAGTGCCAAAGTAGCCAATGCTAAGCAACAAGGTCCAGAGCAGCCTGCACAAAAAAGAAAACAGATACTGCAGCTTGCTAGCTAGAGACCCCTTGATTGCCATAAGAGAGCAACGTAGAGGCAGGAACCAGCACAGTCAGGCCTTACAGTCACAGGATTGCAGAGAGCAAAGAGACCTACTGTGGAACAACACAGATTGTACAGGAGGGTTTTCACTCCAAACATCAAAAAGAAACTGACCAGGCCAAATAAATGAGGGTTTCTTGAGACAGTAGCTTTTTTTATTGTAAATGTTGCTCTCTCCTGCCAGTGCTGAGCACTGTACCAGCCACAGGGAGCCTGGGAGAAGCTGCCCTCTTTGAGGAACAGGAAACAGGGCTTCCACTGAAGCAATCAGTCAGCCTGCAGTGACTGAATTTCAGAGTGGATTAAGTATGCAGCTGTACAAACATATTGGGAAGTTTATTCTCAAGAAACAGCAAATGTGTCTGACCTGGCCTCCCCGGGGAGATTGGGTTGTTTAGTTTTTTTTAAAAAAAAGGCAATACAATGTCAAATGTGCAGCATCCCCCTCTCTGCCATGCTCAGGAAGAGCCTCCTCTTCTTCATTTTACTCCAGGGCTTTTTCAGGAAGGCTGTGATGTCACTACTTCTGCAAGCTGCCACTGCACACACTGGGAACCGGAGCTGTCGGAGAAGCCAGTGAAAGTAAGTCAGTTTCGTGCATGGTGCAAATGGCAGCAGGAAGCAGAAAGAGTCTGGAAAGAGGAAAAACTAGGGCATGCCTCCTTCATCAGCATTCTGACGGGAGAGGGAAACCAGACGTTTGGATACTGGGCAAAAACATTGACAATTTCATGAAAAACCACCAAGTTGTTTCCGTTTCATGAGGTTCAAAATTGAACCGCTTTTCCCATCAATTTTCACAGAATATTTTTTAAAATCTTGAATTTTCAAAATTTCAATTTCCTCCTTTTCCCACAGATTGAAAGAAAGTAAATGATGTCTTGGGCAGAGTTGGATTAAGGTTTTGTGGGCCCCTCTCCACCCCTTTCACCTGTGGTCCCATCCCTGTTCTGCCCCCCCCCCCCCCCCCCATGGCCCTACACCTGTTCCACCCAAAGTCCCATCCCATTCTGCCCCCCAATGTGGCCCTGAAACCCATTTGCTCCTTTCTGCCCCCCAAGACCACCACAGCTCTGGGCCGCAGCGGGAAGTGAGAGCTACTCCAGTCCCAGGGCCACAGCTGGATTTGAGCGCTGGGGCTTCCCCCACCACCCAGCGCTTCTGCTAGGGAGCAGAGTTGGGGCACAGGGGCTTCCCCCGCCCTGCCCGCCCATCTGGCACTTCTGCCAGGGCTTCAGGTTTCTGCCACGCAGTGGCAGATTTTTGCCAGGGCCCCTGGACGCAAGCCTCATTGGCCCAGTGGCTAATCCACCACTGGTTTTGGGGGATGGGGGTCTTATTCTTCTTTCCCCCCCCCATAACTTTTCAAAACTTCCTCTACAGCGTGGCAGAATTACAGTTTCCACTGGGCCCTGAGGCTCTGAGGTGCTGAGCATCCACAGCTCCCCATGGCTTTAGCTAGAGTTATGGGTACTTAGCATTTCTGATGCTCTGAGACACAGCTCCTTGAAGGAGGGACTGGCCCTTCTGTCTTGTGCAGCACTGTTTGTGCCCAACAAGTCATTAACAGTGACAGTTACCCACATGCAGGCAGCCAGGGTCAGTGGCTCCTAGTATCCCATGGAATGAGATATTTTACCATGGGGCGGGGAGGTGGGGCCATGAATGAAGAAGCTGTAAAAGAACCACAGCTCTGGGGACTGGACTGGTCTTTCCAACATCAATTGCAGCTTTGGCCTGGTCTACACTATGGGGTTAGGTCGATTTTAGCCGCGTTAGGTCAACAACCAACCCCGTTCCGTTGACCTAAATGGCTCTTAAAATCGACTTCTGTACTCCTCCCCGACAAGGGGAGTAGTGCTAAAATTGACCTTGCTGGATCGAATTTGGGGTAGTGCGGACGCAAATCGACGGTCTTGGCCTCTGGGAGCTATCCCAGAGTGCTCCATTGTGACCGCTCTGGACAGCACTTTGAACTCCGATGCACTAGCCAGGTACATAGGAAAAGCCCTGGGAACTTTTGAATTTCATTTCCTGTTTGGTCAGCGCGGTGAACTCAGCAGCACAGGTGACCATGCAGTCCCCCCAGAATCGCAAACGAGCTCCAGCATGGACCGAAAGGGAGACACTGGATCTGATTACTGTATGGGGAGAAGCATCTGTGCAGGCCGAACTCCGATCAAAAAGAAGAAATGCAAATATATTTGCCAAAATCTCACAGGGCATGTTGGACAGAGACTACAACAGGGACACACAGCAGTGCCACGTGAAAGTTAAGGAGCTCAGGCAAGCCTACCAAAAGACAAAGGAGGCAAACGGTCACTCCAGGTCAGAGCCCCATATATGCCACTTCTATGATCAGCTGCATGGCATTCTAGGGGGGTACCCTACCACTATCCCACCACTGTCCGTGGACACCTGCAAGGGGGGAGTCTCATGCAACAGGGAGGAGGATTTTATGGAGGAGGAGAGGAGGAGAATGTGCAGCAGGCAAGTGGTGAATCCATTCTGCCCAGCAGCCAGGACCTTTTCATCACCCTGGAGCCAATACCCTCCCAAGGCGGGATCCCCAAACCCTGAAGCCGGAGAAGGCCCCTCTGGTGAGTGCACATTTGTAACTACAGTACAGGGTTTAAAAGCAATAGTGTTTAATGTTTGATTTGCCCTGAAGACTTGGGATGCATTCGCGGCCAGTACAGCTACTGGAAAAGTCTGTTCACATGTCTGGGGATGGAGAGGGAATCCTCCAGGGACATCTCCATGAAGCTCTCCTGGAGGTACTCTGAAAGCCTTTGCAGAAGGTTTCTGGAGAGGGCTGCCTTATTTCATCCTCCACGGTAGGACACTTTACTACACCAATCCAGTAGCAAGTAGTCTGGAATCACTGCAGCACAAAGCATGGCAGCGAATGGCCCTGGGTTTTGGTCGCATTCAAGCAACATTCGGTCTATATCTTTCTGTGTTAGCCTCAATAGAGTGATATTCATGGTCACCTGGTTGAAATAGGGAATTTTTGTAAGGGAACAGTAAAAGGACCCCGTTCATGCTGGGCTGTTTGCACTTGGCTAAAAGGGATCATCTTGGAGAATAGCCACATGACGGGAGGAGGGGAGAAGGGATCATCCCAGAGAATAGCCACGTGGTGGGGTGGGGGTAGGTGTGTGCTGTACATCTACCCGAAAACCACAGTCCCTCCTTTTAAATGTGAAACCCAACCCATTGCTTGTTCTGGGAAAGGAGGGCGCTGCAGTTTGAAAACATTCCCACGTTATGAAGGCGTAAGAAGCCAACCCTGCGTACCAAAAGGCTTACCATGGCTGCCTGGAAACTGAATTCTGTTGCCCAGCCGTGTGTGATGTGTAACCATACCGGCAGGCGCTCAATATAAAAGGCAAAATGCAACCTTGTACCTAAAGCACATGTGCTGTCTGCTGTGAATTGCTTGATTCACTGTGAAAGAGTCTCCCTTTTGTTCTCAGAAATGTATCATCTTAAATTTTACTCTCCCTTTTTATCTCCCTCCAGGTGCAAATGTTTCTATGCTCCCCCTATCATCTCCGTCCCTGAGGTTATCATAAATTAGAAGGCAAAAAAAACCACACTCGCGAGGACATGTTTTCCAAGCTCATGCAGTCCTCCCACACTGATAGGGCACAGCTTAATGCATGGAGGCATTCAGTGGCAGAGGCCAGGAAAGAATTAAGTGAGCAGAGGCAGGACACGATGCTGAGGCTAATGGGGGAGCAAACGGACATGATGAAGCATCTGTTGGGGGAAGCAAACGGACATGATGAAGGGTCTGTTGGAGCTGCAGGAAAGCCAACAAGAGCACAGACTCCCACTGCATCCACTGTATAACCGCCTACCCTCCTCCCCATGTTCCATATCAGCCTCACCCAGATGCCCAAGAACGCGGGGGGGGGGGGGGGGGGGGGAGGCTGCAGGCACCCAGCCACTCCACTCCAGAGGATGGCCCAAGCAACAGTTTGATTTTTAGTGTGGCTACAATAAACAATGTGGCCTTGTCCTTCCCTCCTCCCCCACCTCACCCGGGCTACCTTGTCTGTTATCTCATTTTTTTTTAATTAAGAAAGAATGCATGGTTTCAAAACAATAGTTACTTTATTTCAAAGGGGGATGGGTAGCTGGCTTACAAGGAATTAAAATCAACAAAGGGGGCGGGTTTGCATCAAGGAGAAACACACACAACGAAGCCTGGCCAGTCATGAAACTGGTTTTCAAAGCCTCTCTGATGCGCAGCACGCCTTGCTGTGCTTTTCTAATCGCCCTGGTGTCTGGCTGCTCAAAATCGGACGCCAGGCGATTTGCCTCAACCTCCCACCCCGCCATAAACGTCTCCCCCTTACTCTCACAGATATTATGGAGCACACAGCAAGCAGCAACAACAACGTTGGTTGTGCTGAGGTCTGATCTACTCAGCAAACAGTGTCAGTGAGCTTTTAAATGTCCAAAGGCACATTCTACCACCATTCTGCACTTGCTCAGCCTATAGTTGAACTGCTCCTTACTACTGTCCAGGCTGCCTGTGTATGGCTTCATGAGCCATGGCATTAAGGGATAGGCTGGGTCCCCAAGGATAACTATAGGCATGTCCACATCCCCAACAGTTATTTTCTGGTCTGGGAAGTAAGTCTGGGAAGTAAGTCCCTTCTTGCAGCTGCTCGAACAGCAGCGACATTCCTAAATATGCGAGCGTCATGCACCTTTCCTGGCCATCCCACGTTGATGTCAGTGAAACGTACCTTGTGATCCGCCAGTGCTTGCGGCACCATTGAGAAGTACCCCTTGCGGTTCATGTACTGGTTGGCAAGGTGGTCCAGTGCCAAGATGGGGATATGCGTTCCGTCTATCATCCCACCACAGTTAGGAAACCCCATTGCAGCAAAGCCATTCAGTATGACCTGCACATTTCTCAGAGTCACTACCCTTGATAACAGAATGTCAATGATTGCATTGGCTACTTGGATCACAGCAGCCCCCACAGTAGACTTGCCCACTCCAAACTGATTCCCGACTGACCGGTAGCAGTCAGGCGTTGCAAGCTTCCACAGGGCTATCGCCACTCGCTTCTCAACTGTCAGGGCAGCTCTCATCTTGGTATTCCTGTGCTTCAGGGTGGGGGAAAGCAACTCACAGAGTTCCAGGAAAGTGGCCTTACGCATGCAAAAGTTTCGCAGCCACTGTGAATCATCCCATACCTGCAACACTATGCAGTCCCATCAGTCTGTGCTTGTTTGCCTGGCCCAGAATTGGCATTCCATTGTATCAACCAGCCCCACTGCCGCCATGATATCCCAATTGCCACAGCCCGTGCTTTCAGGAATGTCTGTGTCCATGTCCTCATCAAAATCCTCCTTGTGCTGGCGTCTCTTAGCCCGGTTCTGCATATACTCCAGGATAATGCGCAAGTTGTTTACAATGCTCACAACAGTAGCGGTGACGGTGAGCTGAGTGGGCTCCATGCTTGCCATGGTATGGCGTCTGCACGGGTAACCCAGGAAAAAAGGCGCAAAACGATTGTCTGCCGTTGCTTTCACGGAGGGAGGGGCGACTGACAACATGTATCCAAAACCACCCGCGACAATGTTTTTGCCCCACCAGGCATTGGGAGCTTAACCGAGAATTCCAGTGGGCAGCGGAGACTGCTGGAACTGTGGGATAGCTACCTACAGTGCACCGCTCCGTAAGTCGATGCTAGCCACGGTAGTGAGGACGCACTCCGCTGACTTAATGCGCTTAGTGGGGACATACGCAATCGACTGTATAAAATTGATTTCTATAAAATTGAACTAATTTCATGGTGTAGACATACCCTTTGTTACCTCTTTCCTGCTGTTCTCCAGTCCCCCCTACTGGCGACTCCTAGCTCCCAGCACTGGCTTCTAGTGCTGATTTCAGCTTTGCCTTCACTGGAACAAGCCAAGAGCACAGTGCACAGCTCTGCTTCTTTTCCTCCTGCAACGTGTGGTCTGTTCTCCAGGCACTGCCTCCCCAGAGCTCAGTTATAGATGCCCTTGCAAACGATTTCCCACGCTGACTCAGTACCAAGGGCTGTGGAAACAGTGCCCAACTTGCTGCTGAGCAGATGGTTGCGTCAGCTACAAGTCTTCCCATTGCATGCCATGTCAGCTGGCAAGCCACATTCAGCAGCAGGGTAGGGCTGGGTGGAGTGGCTCTTACTAAGTGAGAATTACTCACAATGAGGGAACTCCCCCGTGAGCAGCTAACCCCAAGCTGGGGGAGTAGATCAGAGTGAACAGGCATGTATGGCAACAGCTGCATTGCCCTCTTAGCAACACCAGGGTCTCCAATTCATGCATGCTCCTAGGCAGGTGCCCTTGAGGGGGGGAATGGGTAAAGGGGACCCCTTCTCCCCTCCCCCTCCCAGAGCATGTTTGCAGATGGCAAGTGTAATTTGGTTGCTAGTGCTCTGGAAGTGCTGGTAGTGGGGGGAGGGGGGGCCAGTCTGGCCAGCACTAACTGGCCAAGGGGGGATGTGTTGAGGCACTAGCATGAGCGCTGGGGAGAGCGCTGTAGAATAGCTAAAGCAACTGCTGTAGGCACCCCCAGCACTCCTGCCACATGACACTTGCTGTGCCTTCTGCAGGCATAATGCTCCCCACATTGGCATGGTGCTGGTTCACAGAGACCACCGACATGAAAGCTGGAAGGAATCCATTGGTTCATCTAGCCCCCTGCCACAGCAGGCCTACCCCCTCAAAAGTAACCTTTAGGGCCTGGCTTTAACTGAAAGGTTTCCGTTGTCCTGAGTTCTGGCAGCAAGACAGACTTGGTTAGTGCCTGGGGCAGCAGAGTCAGTAGTTAGAAATTCAAGGCCCTACAGAGACTGCTGTGAAACCAGCTGTGCTTCCAGCTCCAGCCCATCTCCCAAAGAGCCTGATGGTTCCATTTCGAGACAGGTGAAACAATCATGGCCATCGAGCCAAGGAAGTTCATCTGTTTTTGGTCACTAACAAACACGATGGCTCTTGCTGCTGCTTGTGCTTGGCTGTATCGGTGCTGGTTTCCCCCAGGCAAAGGGGCGTCAGAGGCTCTGAGCGAGTGGATGGCTCAGATTGTTCTCCTGCTCAGTGTGGGGGAGCTAATTGGAGATTGGTTTAATCCATTTACAGCCTTTGAAGTGAATAAGCAGATGTCTGAAGTGGCTCCCTTTAATCTTTACACAGCTGCTCTGGGTCACCCTCCCATCAGCCAATGCCTCCACCAGTGCCTGCTGTGGTTGGGCTGCGAGTTCAGACAGCCTGCAGCCAGTTCCCCCTCAGACCTGGTGATGGTCTGAGTCCCTAATAGGCCTTCTTACAAATCACCCAGAAGGGAAGAGCAATGCAAACTCCCCCCACCCCAAAATAGGGTGGTATATGGCATCACCCGCCATCCCTCTCTAGGAGCCCCCCTGCAAGTCTGGGCAGGTGGGGGCAAAGCAGTGCCATGTCTGGGCAGATGCAGGAATCTTCATGGCCCCATCTCTCTTCTCCGCAGTCCTATATTGCAGGGCAACATAATGTGTTACTGTCAGCTCCACTTACACACATTCTCCCCATGCTCTGAAATGCCTTCAGGGGGCAATTTAGGTCAATTCTGGCAAGGAAGAATGGGCAGCTGGACTCCTGAGGAAGCTGTCCTGAATTGTGCCCTGGCCACTGGTAGAAAGGACTTCTATGACATTCTGCCAAGAGCGCCCTATCTCAGATTTGACTGTGGTCAGCAATAAGGTCCCCACTATTCACCAAGTCCATCCAAGCAGCCTCTGAAAGGTTCTTGAGCCTAAATAACACTATTCTTATCGACAAACTAGGCAAATACAATTTAGATGGGGCTACTA
>NW_020664418.1:2907445-2963503 GCF_002925995.2 Terrapene triunguis | reverse complement strand
CCTCTCGAGGTCCCTTCCAGTCCTAGAATCTATGAATCTATGAATAAACCCACTCCTATCTGCAGACAAAGTGTAATACCCTAGTTCCACTAATAGCTGCTGGCTGCAATATGGTTCATGAGTCTTATCTAAGCAGAGGGAGAGAGCAGGTCCACGTTCTTGGCCAGACTGATCCCTGGTGTAACTCCACTGGAGTCACATTGCTTCTGTCTGTGTGAAACTGCCAAGGGGCAGACTGGAGATGCAGGGGACTACAGTTACTTTATTCAAGCTCCACCCACAACCCTAGACTCCTCCCCCATAGCGTCAGAGTAGATGTTTCTGCTAAAATGACCAGCTGTGAAATAGTTAATAATGTTGATTTTAATTTATCAACATATGACTTCCTCGTGAACACCCCACCCTCAGCTCTCCAGATTAAATGGTGACACCCCGCCCACACCCCCACATAAACCCAACTCACTGGGCTTTCAGTGGAGGCTCCAAATGGCCATTCTTGTGGGCTCACACTGATCCACGGGCCTCTCTCTCTGTCCTGTCGAAGTGGCTCAGAGCAGGTTACTGCTGCCCACAGACGAGAGAAGAGATCCCAGGATGTTGCCCTTCAGTGGTTGGCCCACAGAAAGGAGACGGGATCTACTGCAGCTTTCAGCTCGAGTGATAACAGTTTGGAATGGAAGAAACAGGCTTCTAGCCCTAGCTCCACAGAGTTATGTGTCTGATTTATGTGGTAACTGTGTCCATTGTCTTTACAGCACATGGGTGAGTTACAAGCAGGAAGTACTTTACTCGCCATCTTTAGCTCAGCTGAGTGGATGGAGCTATAGGAAGAGCTAACAGGAAACACTTACCAGGAGCCCTTCTAGATTTGATCAGCCTCAGACTGAACAGTCATTTCAGACCTGCAAGAACAAAACAAACAATAAGTGGCAGGACGGCAATTCGCATCAGCAGAAAGAGTAGAAAAAATACCCGGGGAAAGAATTTTGCTGGACAGCCCTAGAGGAGAGCTCCACTGAGCACACTTTGATTAGCTGAGAGTATTGTTTCCAGCTCCTAAGGGAGAGATTTTATTTGATATTTTGACCTAGTTCTTACTGAGTCTCAGAGCCATGACTTCAACACCAGTGCCTCAGTTCTGACCATACACTGGTGTAAATCCAGAGTTACGCCACTAACTGACCTCAGGGTGCTGACTCTGCATTTACACTGCTGCAACAGATCAGAAGCAAGGCCTGCTAGTGCACATACCTGCAAACAGCCAGCCATTATGGCTCAGCTTTTCAAAACCAGTAATTGCGTGTGGATGCTCAATTCCTGTTAATTTTAGTGCTAACTGGGTGTCCAAAACTTCTAGGTTGCCTTGTAAGTCTGAGTCCGTATGTCCAACCATAGCTTACCCACTGCCTGGACATTAGCACTTATTTCAGTGCTAGTCAGAACATCAGGGCTATCCCCTGCTCTGTTTGGGGAGCACTGCAAGATCTCTGATTTAAGTGCCACTAGGCCCAGGTGGAAGGGACTCAGAGTTCCCTGCTCTCAGTCCCTGTGAGATGGAATATTTGCATTTACTGTCTGTAACTCCTGTTTACTATGTCCTTAACGCAAACAGCCCAAGTTCCCAGCACTTCTGGCTATTCCCTACCCCCAGTATTCTTGCCAGCAAGTTAAAGAAGTATGGGCTGGATGAATGGACTACAAGGTAGATAGAAAGCTGGCTAGATCATCGGGCTCAATGGGTAGTGATCAATGGCTCCATATCTAGTTGGCAGCCGGTATCAAGCGGAGTGCCCCAAGGGTCGGTCCTGGGGCTGGCTTTGTTCAATATCTTCATTAATGATATGAAGGATGGCATGGATTGCACCCTCAGCGAGTCTTCAGATAACACTAAACTGAGAGGAGTGGTAGATACGCTGGAGGGTAGGGAAATCTGATGAGGTTCAGCTAGGACAAGTGCAGAGTCCTGCACTTAGGATGGAAGAATCCCATGCACTGCTACAGACTAGGGACCAAATGACTAGGCAGCAGTTCTGCAGAAAAGGACTTAGAGGTTACAGTGGATGAGAAGCTGGATATGAGTCAACAGTGTGCCCTTGTTGCCAAGAAGGCTAACGGCATTTTGGGCTGTATAAGTAGGAGCATTGCCAGCAGATTGAGGGACGTGATCATTCCCCTCTATTCGGCATTGGTGAGGCCTCATCTGGAGTACTGTGTCCAGCTTTGGGCCCCACACTACAAGAAGGATGTGGAAAAATTGGAAAGAGTCCAGCGGAGGGCAACAAAAATGGCGAGGGGGCTGGAGCACATGACTCCAGGAGAGGCTAAGGGAACTGGGATTGCTTAGTCTGCAGAAGACAAGAATGAGGGGGGATTTGATAGCTGCTTTCAACTACCTGAAAGGGGGTTCCAAAGAGGATGGATCTAGACTGTTCTCAGTGGTACCAGATGACAGAACAAGTTGCAGTGGGGGAGGTTTAGGTTGGATATTAGGAAAAACTTTTTCACTAGGAGGGTGGTGAAGTACTGGAATGGGTTACCTAGGGAGGTGGTGGAATCTCCTTCCTTAAAGGTTTTTAAGGTCAGGCTTGACAAAGCCCTGGCTGGGATGATTTAGTTGGGGGATTGGTCCTGCTTTGAGCAGGGGGTTGGACTAGATGACCTCCTGAAGTCCCTTCCAACCCTGATATTCTATGATTCTAAATCCTATTATAAACCATTTTAGATACTGTGAGCTAGCACATCGGGGTCTAAAATGGCTTCGAGTAGCAGAATTTGACTCCATCCACCTTGCAGAGCCAAACCACAGCTAAGCCATTTTAGTTGGCATCATACATGTATATATACACACAGAACGTACTCTCTATGTTACGAAATACACAGTATACACATTTTACATTATATGTATGTTCACATGTACATACACATACTTATTTATATCTACTTGTACTCTAACCTTACATGGGCGTAACCCCCACTGACGTCAAAGAAAGATGCACCTGTGTTAAAGCAGGTGGAATTGGGCCCAGGGTTTTATATACAGTATGTGTACATAGACACAAACACATGCACAATTTCATGCAAAAGAAGAGCACTAATTCAACATTCAATTTGAGAAATCATGCTCTTAAAAATCATGAAATGCTAAAAGTTTTTTATTATTAAGGGCAAAGAGCAAACTATCCCACTGTGTAGGAAAGATAGGAAGTATGGCAAGAGATCTTCAATGATATAAAACTCAAAAAAAGAGTCCTACAAAAAGTGGAGACTTGGTCAAATTACGAAGGATGAATATAAACAAATAACACAAGTATATAGGGAGAAAATTAGAAAAGCCAAGGCACAAAACGAGATCAAACTAGCCAGGGACATAAAAGGAAACAAGAAAACATTCTACAAATACATTAGAAGCAAGAGGAAGACCAACGACAGGGTAGGCCCGTTACTCAATGAGGGGGAAAGACAATAACAGAAAATGTGGAAATGGCAGTGGTGCTTAATGATCTCTTTGTTTCAGTTTTCACTAAGAAGGTTGGTGGTGATTGGACATCTAACATAGTGAATGCCAGTGAAAATGGTAGGATCAGAGTCTAAAATAGGGAAAGAAAAAGCCAAAAATTATTTAGACCAGTTACATGTCTTAAAATCACCAGGGCCTGATGAAATGCATCCTAAAATACTCAAGGAGCTGACTGAGGAGATATCTGAGCCATTAGCAATTATCTTTGAAAAGTCATGGAAGACGGGAGACATTCCAGAAGACTGGAAAAGGGCAGATATAGTGCCCATCTATAAAAAGGGAAATAAGGACAACCCGGGGAATTACAGACCAGTCAGTTTAACTTCTGTACCTGGAAAGATAATGGAGAAAATAATTAAGCAATCAATTTGCAAACACCTAGAAGATAATAATGTGATAAATAACAGTCAGCATGGATTTGTCAAGAACAAATCATGTCAAACAACTTGATAGCTTTCTTTGACAGGGTAACAAGCCTTGTGGAAGCGGTAGATGTGGTATATCTTGACTTTAGTAAGGCTTTTGGTACGGTCTCGCATAAAGAAACTAGGGAAATGCAATCTAGATGGAGCTACTATAAGGTGGGTGCATAACTGGTTGGAAAATCGTTCTCAGAGAGTAGTTATCAGTGGTTCACAGTCATGCTGGAAGGGCATAATGAGTGGGGTCCCACAGGGATCAGTTCTGGGTCCGGTTCTGTTCAATATCTTCATCAATGATTTAGATAATGGCATAGAGAGTACACTTACAAAGTTTGCAGAGGATACCAAGCTGGGAGTGGTTGCAAGTATCCTTTGGAGGATAGGATTAAAATTCAAAATGGTCTGGACAAACTGGAGAAATGATCTGAGGTAAATAGGATGAAATTCAATAAGGACAAATGCAAAGTACTCCACTTAGAAAGGAACAATCGGTTGCACACATACAAATTGGGAAATGACTGCCTAGGAAGAAGTACTGCGGAAAGGGAACTGGGGGTCATAGTGGATCACAAGCTAAATATGAGGCAACAGTGTAACGGTGTTGCAAAAAAAGCAAACATCATTCTGGGATGTATTAGCAGGAGTATTGTAAGCAAGACACGAGAAGTAATTCTTCCACTCTACTCCATGTTGATTAGGCCTCAACTGGAGTATTGTGTCCAGTTCTGGGCGCCACATTTCGGGAAAGATGTGGACAAATTGGAGGAATTCCAGAGAAGAGCAACAAAAATGATTAAAGGTCTAGAAAACATGACCTATGAGGGAAGATTGAAAAAACTGGGTTTATTTAGTCTGGAGAAGAGAAGACTGAGAGGGGCCATGATAACATTTTCAAGTACATTAAAGGTTGTTACAAGGAGGAGGGAGAAAAATTGTTCTTCTTAACCTCTGAGGATGGGACAAGAAGCAATAGACTTAAATTGCAGCAAGGGCAGTTTAGGTTGGACATTAGGAAAAACTTCCTAGGCAATTTATTCCAGTGCTTAATGACAGTTAGGGAGGTTGTGGAATCTCCATCATTGTCCAACCTGCTCTTAAAAATCCCCAAACACCTGTCAGTGATGGTCTAGATAATACTTAGTCCTGCCATGAGTGCAGGGGACTGGACTAGATGACCTCTCGAGGTCCCTTCCAGTTCTATGATTCTAAGTTAAGACTGAATGCTCCTATATGTATATACATTAACAATGAGCTGTAAAAAAAACAACCATGCACCTTTTATGGTTTCATAATACACTAACCAGGCCTCAACTTTTTTTTTTTTTTAATTCTCCCCTAAACTCCTTTTTAAAAAACCATTAGAAATATCTGCTCTTTACTTCCCTGATTTCCTGGAAATCCAGTTAGACAATCATATGGCAATAGGCTGAAACCTGAGTTGTCGCTTTCACAACCCTCATTAGATGGGCTGGGATGTTGAGCCTCAGGTCAATATTTTAAGGGGTAGGAAAACTGCAGATGAGGTTTGACCCTCTTGAGATGTCATTATCCATCTTCAGTTCTCCATCTTTATTATTATTTGGTTTCAGTTGCGATTCCATTATGTCTCTATGAAGGCACACAGCCACATTTCTTTTTCTTTTTCAGTTTGCCTTAAAAGTATAGTCTCTCTTTATACCATGGTAGAAAAGAATCCATACAATATAGTGCAGCATATCTAATACAGAACACAGACTACTGTAGAATTTGACACAACACATACACCATGGTGTACTACTATGTAATACAGACTCTGTGCCAGAGTTAGACCTCAGCTACACTGCTGTAAATCCAGAGTCAGTTTGTTGGAGTGGCTCTAGCTTTACACTGGCATTACTAAGGGCTGGTCTATACTACCACTTAAGTCGATGTAACTTACATCGCTCAGGGGTGTGAAAAATACACCCCCCAGAACGATGCAAGGTACATCGTTTTAAACGCTGTCCACACCGGCGCTATGTCAGCGAGAGACACCCTCCCACCAACATAGCTTACATCTCACACGGAGGTGGAATAATTATGCCAATGGGAGAACGCTCTCCCATTGACATAGCAGGTCTTCACCAGACGCGGTGCAGCTGCACTGATGTAGCGCGGTAGTGTTGACTTGCCCTGAGAAAGGAGAACTTGTTTTTTTAAAGAAAAGCCAGTCAGCAGAATGAATGATCAGAGTCAAGTGACATGTTTCTTGGTGTAGTAACCAGCTGGGGTCATTGATAATTAGCTGTCTTCACTGTCCCAAAGAAGGTAGAAAATGGTCCCCTCCTCAAGTTTTCTATCCCAGTCTTAGCAGGTATTGGCAAGAACTATGCTAGAAGCTCATCCCACTTGGAGTAGGCCATCCAATATGGCCTTAGGTGTCCTCCCTAACCATGAAGAGAATACATTATATGCTGTACATATGGGACGGATGACAGATTGCACTGTACGTTCTGCCAGTGCCCAATCTTCAGGCTGTTACCCTTTCAATTGATCTCCATTTCCTCGGTTACCCACTGCTGCCTACTGTAATGCCTGTTGAGGCTGCAGCAGCATCCATGCTGCTGTGAGCTCCCTTGCAAGCAGTTATTCTTTTAGAAGCTTTGTCTCCTTTCTGCTATTCAGACAGAAAGAACTGGCCGAGCTTAGCAGAAATGGAAAATCCAGAAGAGCAAATAAAAAGCTTATCTGAAGAGCCAAAGATCACTGAGGGCATGGCTACACTTGCAGATGTAAAGCGCCGGGAGTTAAACCAGCCCTCAGAGACCGCAGCAGGGAAAGTGCTGCCATGTGTTTACACTGTCAGCTGCAAGCGCAGAGGCATGGCCACATTAGCAGCTCTTGCAACGCCACAGAGAGCAGTGCATTGTGGTAGCTATCCCAGTGTGCAAGTGGCTGCAGCATGCTTTTCAAATGGCGGGGGGGGGGAGTGTGACAGGGATTGTATTGTGTGTATGTGGGGGGAGAGAGAGTGTGTTTTAGGGGGAAGAGAGTGTGTCAGCATGCTGTCTTGTAAGTTCAGACAGCAGCAGGGGGAAACCCCGACATTAGCTCCCCCCCTCACACACACACACGCCTGCCTCGGCAGCAGCAGCATTCCACAGTAATGGTTTCCTTTGTCCCGGAGCAGATAAGCATGCTGGCTGTCAGAAATAGAGCTTTGAAAGGGGCGGCCTGCAGCTGAGTTCAAAACAATGACAAGAGTGGCCACTTGACTTCAAGGGATTATGGGACGTTACCGGAGGCCAATCACAGCGCAGTAATGCAACACATCATCCACACTGACACCTGGGCGTTTCAGCCAGTACGCAGCAAGCTCTATGCTTCTCGTGGAGGTGTATTACCAGGAGTGGTCCAGCTGCAGAGTCCAGGCGCTCTAAGTGCCTTGCCAGTGTGGACACCTCAGGAGCACCCGGGACTGATTTAATGAGCTCTAACTTGCAAGTGTAACCAAGGCTTGAGCCAAAAGCACACCCAGGATGAACTGTCTTTACCATTGATCCTCACAGTGGCTCCTGGGAATGGTCTGGTGCTGTCTTCTCACATACAGCTCTGTGTTTGCTGTCTCCTGCACTGCTTGTTCTGGAAGCAGGACATAGAAAAATATCTCTCTCTGTTTGATAAGATCTGAGACTGCCTTGCAGTACCAGCTCTTGATCAGGTTAACCACTGATGGAGGCTAGGACTTGAACTTCTGTCTTCCCTGCTGCTTATGAGTCCTGCATCTGACACAAAGCTCCTGCAAGCCTATAAAACAGCCCTGAGGTTTCCTTCAGTTGGAAATGCCTTTATCATTTCAAAACTTTTTTATTTTAATTCAGCATTTATTTTTGGTGCTGTATGAAGTGACTGTGAACAGTGACCTTTTGGAGAGCATTACACTCCAGCAGCACAAGAGAACATAGCACTCTCATCCCTCCAACATCAAGGAGGGGTCTCTAAGGACAGGACTGTGACCAGACCCATGGAGCTATGAAAGGTAGCATTAGAGGGTTCCAGGCAAAATCATAATCCTTGTGCTCCTAAAGCACAGGGCAAGAGCCTACAGTGGCACTGGTCTCCAAAAGTGGGTGGGAGCTATGGATCTGTCCCCTCTCCTGTGCCACTTTGGCCAGCACAGCTGGTCCTACACCAGGTAAAGGGAGCATGTCACACCCTTTCAGCAGGTGCAGCAAGGACTGTGCTTACCCTCCACTCCCCAGAGCTAAGGGAAGCACTTGAACTTGTTTCCAGGAGCTCCTTTTAGGGCCATGCCACCCTCAATGCAGGGCTGTGCCCGAACGGCACAAGACAGACCAAGATGAGGGATATGGCCAAAACCAAAGATAATGAGCAGAGGAGGAAACGCTGTGGGTTCCTTTTCTTCAACATGTACAGTACAAACTTCTGTAGAGAGCTGATCGAATAACATTCCCTGGATGCATAATTCGGCAGATCTGGGCTTTTATGTGAAGCCATGGTGCATCATTCATCGGCATTCAACCGACGTCACAAATGAATGAATGGCCATCTATGGAGCATTTATGTTGTGTCTAGTACTGGTACTGACTATCTAAGCTTCGAAATTGGCCATCCAGGTCACTCGTGGTATGACGCATCTATTCACAGTCAAAAGCGTGTATGTGCAGTTGACCGCAAACATACAATGCCAAAGAGGTGTATTTGATAAAGCTGGGAGACATTTTTTCTGCCAAGACGTAATTCTGACAAACAAGGCTTTTGGTCAAAAACAATTTTTGTGTGGAAAAAATTATTTTCAAACTATTCTGTTTTTTCATAGGAAAAAAATGGAAACCCAAACCTGAAAATTTTTACTGAATGATTTTCAGATTTTGGGAACCATACATTTTATCTGAAAATGGTTTTTGGTGTATCATTTTGGTTGAAAAATTCTCAGGAGACATTTGATGAAAACAAAAAACCCTCAAAATTTCCAGTGAAAAATTACTGGCATTTTTTGACCAGCTCCAGAATTCAGCCAGATCATACAAAACAGTTTCCCAGCTTTACGAACACTAATGGGCTGGGGTGTAGTGGAATTCTGCATCTGAAATGAGAGCTGATTTGTAAGGGGAAAGAGTAATTTGATGAAATTTGATAAAATGAATGACATGAATCAGGTAAAGCACACATGTACATATGGGGAAGGCACTCACATCCTGGATTAGCAGAATCATGTGTCAGGGGCTTTATATAGTCCCATACCCCTATGTAGGACTGGCTTGACATGAGTAATTAAATATGGAGGAGGCCTCATATCTTGGGAGACAGGATTAGGTGGGTAAATGGATAAGCAGGCTGGAAACAGAACGTCTGAGCTTGCTAAAATAAGAGGGAGAACACCCTGGGAACTATTTACTAAGAACAAGATAACAATGGGGAAAGAGAAGTCAGGAGTGTAAAGAGTAAAGTTGAATATGGACAGCACGTGGGCAGAGCTTGCTATGCAGGGATAGGTTCCTGCAAAGTAACCAAGCCAATCCCCAAAGGAATAATGCAATATATAGTGAATATAATGTATATAATGGAAGGGAGTTTCTGTATAACTTTGGATATGTGGTATAACCTGTGCCCACCCCCACATCTCAGTCTGATCAACTCAGCATAGCTTGAGGTATGCCAAATAAAGGACCCTGAGTGACGAGACCGGTGTCAAACAAAGTTCTTGGGGAACCAAGTGGACAAGGTCTCAGAGGTACCCCAACATAGTGGTGCCATGACAGATCAGATCCATTCATCTGAAGCAGGTAACACATGGTTTATTATACTTGGAGCTTTACTGTCAAGGATTGCAACCCAACAGGTTAGCAATGGCACTGGAAGGGTTTACATTTAAGAATGTTTCCAGGGCACTAAAGAAGTAAGTTAAATCTAAGGGCAGACCCTAGGGACTCCCCAGAGAAATATCAGAACAACATTGGAACCAGCTGAAAAAGGAACTCCAATGGATAGTGCTGACTCCAGTGGCTGACTGCAGGCTCAGACCAGCTGCATGGCTGGATGGCTGCAGCTGGGTGCAGTGTGATGGATGGCATTAAATGGGGGAAGAGGAAGCCCAGACTTAGTTTTAGGATTCCCACTTCAATCTACCACTTTCTGGAGTCACTGCATCCAGACGGTGAATGTTCCCTCCCTTAACACACCCCAACTACGCTAACACAGCCAGGACTCCCCTACACTCAAACTCTTGCATTTCCTCCCTCTGGATTTACTTTCTCTCCAGGGAAATCTCCATTTGGTTAGCAGGTTATACACTAGATGGGAACCCTGGACTCCGGGAGTGAACTAAGAAGAAATCACAATCCATTGCTGGGTGCTCACTGTGCTGCAGAAAGCAAAGCTAAGTGTATTTGGTCTGTTGCTCCATTCAGCACGTGACAGATGAAATTACTCCAGTGAGCTCTGTGATGTCTGTGATCCCACTGATCAGCCCAACTCACCAATCTCATCCACGATATTCCCAGGGCCTCCAGGATGAGTTGCTTTCTCCTGTTTTAAAACAAACACACAGCAAAAACAAAAGAAACATCAATACTGCAGCCTTCTGTCCAGGACAGAATTAACTTCCTCTCCCTGAAACAGCTAACCTCAGATGGGTGCTCCCTGACCTGATTCTTTATTCTGAGAGAGGCAGTAATAGGCGCCTAAGATTTCATGGCCACAATTATAATAAACACAATGGGTACCTCTACACTGTGATAAACAACCCACAGCACCGTGTCTCAGAGCCCAGCTCAGCTGACTCGGACTCCCAGGGCTTGGGCTGTAGGGCTATAAAGAGCAGTTTAGACATTCAGGCTTGGGCTTCCCCTTGCCCAAACGTCTACACTGTAATTTTATAGCCCTGAAGTCCGAGCCTCGCGAGCCTGAGTCAGCTGGCCCAGGCCAGCTGCAGGTCTTTTACTGCAGTGTAGACACACCCTATGGCTGCAGCAGCAGTGGGGCTAGAATTCATATCCTTCTGCTCCAAAAGCACAGACCGCTACCACTTCAGCTAAAGGAAAATCTCCTTTACCTTTAGCAGTATTAGGGCTATGCCACACAGTCACCTGGTTCCAGTCCATCAAGTAGAGGATACACTATAAGCCTATGACATTTTTTTTAAATACAAAACAGTGACACTATTTCGTGCATCTGCCAGTGTGAGCCTGAAAAACACCACCACCATGAAACAAAGGGACTGGAGGGAGGTTAGTAGTGGAGCTCCTCTAAGATTGGTCTTGGGCCCAACCTTATTCAATATTTTTATTAATGGTCTTGGCACAAAATGTAAGTGTTCTAATGAAATTAGCTGATGAGACAAAGCTGGGAGGCATCGTCAATACAGAGGAGGATTGGAACATTATACAGAAAAATCTGGATGACACTGAACACCAGAGATACAGAAACAGGATGACTTTCAATAGTACAAAGTGCAAGGTCATGCACATGGGGTCTAATAATAAGAATTTCTGCTACAAGTTGGGGGCTCATCCACTGGAATTGACACAGGAAGAGAGAGACCTAGGTATGTGGGTCCACCATAGGATGACAATGAGCCACCAATGTGATGTGACTGTGAAAAAGGCAAACACAATCCTAGGATGCATCAGACATGGCATTTCCAGAAGAGATAGAGAAGTGTTAATGCCTTTGTACAATAAGACCTTATCTGGAATAATGTGTACAGTTCTGGTCACCCATGTTCAAGAAAGATTAATTTAAACTGGAGTAGGTACAGAGAAGAGCTACTAGGATGATCAGGGGAATGGAAGGCCTGTCTTCTGAGAGGAGACTGGAAGAGCTTGGCTTGGTTAGTCTAGCAAAAAGAAGGCTGAGAGGGGATATGATTGCACTACAAAATACATTGGGGGATAAATACCAGGGAGGGTGAAGGCTATTTAAGCTATAGGACAATGTTAGCACAAAACTAAATGGCTATAAACTGGCCATGAACAAATCCAGGCTGGACATTAGAAGAAGGTTTCTAACCATCAAAGAGGTGCGCTTCTGGAACAGCCTCCCAATAGAAATTGTTGACAAATGTATGAGTGCAGTTGTATGACAGGATTGCTTGTGATGGTGCAGGTCAGGGCAGGGTTCAAAAGCCCTGGGGCTCGATTCCGCTTTATGGCTTATGATCCTAAAGCTCAAGTTTCAGAGTTTCAGCTGGCCACCTGGAGGGGTCAGGAAGGGATTCTCCCCCAATGTATTTGGAGATGGGGTTTTTTCTTCCTTTGAAGGAATCCATCCATCAGGGATGGCCATGGCTGGAGATGAGACATTGGGGGAGTGGGCCACAGCTCTGTGGTGATACTGAGCATTGTCTCTCTCAGGTGCTGGACTGGCAGGTTCTTGTTCATATGCTCAGAGTCTAACTGATTGCCATATGTGGGGTCAGAAAGGAATTTCCCCCTAGGTCAGATTGGCAGTAACCCTGGGGGTGAGGGGTGCGCCTTTCTCTGCAGCGTGTGGGTGCGGGTCACTTGCCAGGATCATATGGGTATATCTCTGTGATGTTCCCCTCTGGTGTTATCTGGATCAGTGATCTGCTAGGTCACTCCAATCCTTGACTCTGGGAGCCAGCCTCACCCTGCTCTGCTATGAGAACCCCCACTCCGGGGCTGTTCACGCACAGCCTCTGGCATGTAAGCTGCTCCTTGGATTGTGCAACCGAATGACACTAGCCAATACCTCCGGTCCCAGACACAACCCTAGGAACCTCCATCTTGCACTGCCCAATTATGCCCGCTGGACGCTGCAAGCTTATACAAGTTCATCAATTTAACAAAGAAATTGATATGTACCAGGCTTGTTATCCCAAGGGGAGCCTCCAACACTAAGTCCAGGAAAGTGGCAGGAATGGACAGAATATACTCCAAATTGCTGAAGAACCTTGGCCTGAAGGCAAGAAGTTGGCTGGCAGATTTCTTCAGCAACATCCACTCTTCTGGCATAATACCGAAAGAGTGGAAGGTAGCCAAGCTCATAGCTATTTTGAAGCCTGGAAAAGAACTTGGCCCAAAAAGCTACCAGCCCATCTTCCTCCTTAACAGTTGCTATAAACTGTTGGAGCAGCTCCTATTTCAAAGGTTACAGCCAACTCTGGAGCAACTGATCTCCAAAGAGCAGGCTGGATTTAGAACCGGTCACAACTGCTGTGGCCAGGTGCTGGCTTTAACCAGCTACATAGAATCTGGCTACCAGCGAAAATTAAAAACAGCAGCAGCATTCATTGATATTTCTTCTGCATATGATACTGTGTGGCACAAAGGTCTGCTGAAGTTATCATTAGCTCTCCCATGCCAATCAGTCATCAGACTCATCACCAAGATGTTGAGTAACAGAAGATTCACTGCACACCTTGGTGAGTCTTCTAGCAAATTATGGATATTGAACAATGGCCTCCCCACAGGGATCTGTTTTAATGCCTTCACTGTTCAATCTCTATAACAGTGACGTTCTGGTCACATCATCCCATAAATTCATCTATGTGGATGACATTGTGCTAACAATACAAGCGTCCTCTCTGAAGGCCACAGAAAAGGTCATGAACAATGAACTCTGGACACTTGAGACATATTTCAAAGCTTGGTGACTGAAATCCAACACTTTGAAAACACTTGTTTCTGCCTTCCACTTGAACAACCATGATGCCATGGTCTACCTCTTTTATGGTCTACCTCTTTTGCATGACCACAACCCATGGTACCTTGGAGCTACCATTGATTGGATGCTGAGCCATCACCAACAACTTGACAACACCACAAAGAAGATAAAGGATGAGGGTTAACATTATCCAGAAGTTTTCTGGCACATCCTGGGGATGTGATGCACACAAGCTTCGAACGTCAGTACAAGCCCAGGTTTTGTCAACAGTGGAGTATTGCATACCAGTTTGGTGCAACAGCTCCCACACCAATCTCATTGACACTGAAATGAATGCTGCACTCAGGATTGTTAATGATTTTCTTGCATTAATGCTAATACTAAAGCTCCTACTTTAGGCAGGCATCACACTAGCTAACATCAGGTGAGATGTTGCAGTGGTCTGGAAGTTAAACAAGATTCTGGCCACTCCGGAACTGCCAATACACCAAGACCTCAATTCACTGTCACTCTCCTGACTCATATCCAGGAAGCTTGCTGGATCAACATGTCAATGCCACAGGCCAACAGAAAGGATGCTAGAACTTGCTGGCTCAAATTGTGGTCTGGTCCCAAACAAAGACCTCATTGAAAACCCAACAAAAGAAATCCCAGGGTTCTGTCTTCCCTGTAGGCAGTGGACTGCACTAAACTGCGTTCAGACAATGTATGGAAGGTGTGGCTATCTCCTTCATTAATAGAAAAATTAAAGAATCACCAAATTGTGACAGTGGTGAGGTACAAACCATGCAACATCACAGATAACTGCCCCATTCACGCTTACCATGGTGGTAAAAGTGGGATCCACCAAGCTCGTCCAGAAGCATGAGAATGGCTTTTGAATCTTAAGATTCAATTAAGATTCCCAGCCTACTGCTTTTCCATTGTCACATGAAAGAAGAAGAAGAAGAAGAAGTGGAAACTCACTGATTCTGTGACCCCTAACGCACTGGTTCTTGAGGACTTGTGGGTTTAGTATTTGGAATAATAATAGGTGTGATATTTGAGAGTCTGTGAAGTGGAATGTAAATTTAAAAATTAAGAAAAAACAGAAACAGTAGTGATAAAAATAAAAATATATATATAAAAACTAGGCTGAGGTTTAAAAAATAAAAATTAAGATAAAAGGAGTTTAAATTAAAAAAAACAAACAAAAACTCTACTTCCTCTCTCCCCCCCAAAAGGAAAAAGCTAACAACAACATGATGTAATTGAATCAATTGCACACCAATGCACATGGCTGGATCATATAACTGCCTACACTACTGCGGTAAGTAACTGAAGTCAACGTAGCTTAGGTCGACTTACCGCAGTGTCTAAACCCCACTGTGTCGACAGGAGACGCTCTCCCGTCAACTTACCTTATGCTTCTCAGGGAGCTGGAGTACCGGAGTCAACCAGAGAGTGCTCGGCCATCGACTTAGCGGGTCTTCACCAGACCCGCTAAATCGACACCTGCTGCATTGATCTCAGATCTACCTGTAAGTGTAGACATGGTCTTAGTACTGTCAACATCATTTTCCCTATTGTTCCCTTACTTGTTGCATCTTATTTTAATTTACAGTGTAAGCACTTCAGAACAGGGGCTGTGCCTTTCTATATGCCTGCACAGAGTCTAGCACAGTAGAGCCCCAGTCAATAGTAGGCAGTAACATAATATGAACAATTACAATAATTATTAAGAACATAAGAATGGCCATACTGGGTCAGCGCAATGGTCCATCTAGCCCAGTACAGTGGCCAATGTCAGGTGCTTTAGAGGGAATGAACAGAACAGGCAATCATCAAGTGATCTATCCCGTAGCCCATTCCCAGCTTCTGGCAAACAGAGACTAGGGACACTCGGAGCATGGGGTTGCAACCCTGACCATCCTGGCTAATAGCCATAGATGGACCTGTCCTCCATGAATTTATCTAGTTCTTTTATAGTTTTGGTCTTCACCACATCCCCTGCCAACAAGTTCCACAGGTTGACTGTGCATTGGAATCTAAATCTGCATTGCCCATAAAAAGAGTCCATAATACAATCATATAAGTTGGATTTTAAACATAAAATCCTCTCTGGGTTTCCCACTGTGTTCTGCTTCTGTATCACTCTTGCTTAGACTGCAATAGGTAGTGTGGCCTTTGAGAACTGGACTAGGACTCAGGAGTCCTGGATTCTATTTGTAGGTCTACCACTGGCCTGCTGGGTGACCTGGTTGAGTCACTTCACCTTTTTTACATCCCCATCTGTAGATGCTGACATCCGTTGTTAAGTGCTTTCAGATCTACTGATAAAAAGTGGTAGGTATTTATCTGGGGCAAGGACTATCTTTACTGGACGTTCTGTATGATGCTGAGCCCCTTGATGATAATATGTTGAAATTAGATATATTTTTGTCCTTATGGACCAACTCCATCCTAATATCCGTGGATTTGCCACCAGTCCTGCCACCTACTTTCTGAAGCCTTTAACAGCTTGTGGCTCTTTTGGTAAGAGCTCCTGGGGAGGGAGGACTCCTCGACAGCAGGCACTCAATGTCACTCTCTAGCTGTAACAGGAATCTCACATGAACCCCCTTAGTTTCATTTGTTTTGAAGGGCTGCTCTGACTAACTGGGCTTCTTTGAACATGCCTTGGCGCTGGAGTCTTTACTTATCGTTAGCCCAGAAAACATGCACTGCCAATCTGGAACTGACCGTTTGGATGGGGAAAACACAGTTCAATTTCCCATCCCTTCTAAATGTCTCGAAGGGGCTCCTAAAGTAGGTGTTGCTGTTGGCATCGGCCTCTCCTGCCAGGTACCCACTGACCATCTCCTCCTGCTAGATGGATCTCTTGATCTCTCCCCGTCACTCATACTGCGGTAGCGGCAGGTAGGTAAGAACCTACAAAGATCAAACAATAAGATGAAAGTCTGATGTAGAAGGTTGGCTTGCCCTGGACCCAGTGTGCTGCTCTATAGCATACAGAGATGGAAGTTTTTATAACAAATTAATCAACCAGTGGGAGATACTGAACAAAGAGAGGAAAAATATAGCACAGGTGGTAAAATTACAGCTGATTATCTCTCCCTAGTTGCACTTCCAGAAGCCCTGTCATTGGCAGAGACATGGCATGACATTAATTTGACCTTTTGGGTTCAAGGCTTCCAAGGGCTCCAGCATATCA
This sequence comes from Terrapene triunguis, assembly GCF_002925995.2. Classification (NCBI taxonomy): domain Eukaryota; kingdom Metazoa; phylum Chordata; order Testudines; family Emydidae; genus Terrapene; species Terrapene triunguis. The sequence goes on along the minus strand of NW_020664418.1, from coordinate 2,946,765 downwards.
TATTAGATCATATTGGTATAGCCTTACATTCCTGTGGGGGCCTGAGTGTAACTAAATATTGCCCATGTTGAGCAGTGGCATGTGACATCAGCCTTCCCTGCAAGAGCAGGAGTCTAAGATTCCTTCTTCACTGCTCACAGAATGTGTGCTACAGCTCAGCCAATGGCCCTCGGACAGTGTGTTATTACAGCACACAGGGATGGCATGTTGCTTGGAACAAGCGTAAAGCAAGACCTGGCTTTCAGATCAGCTGCAAATGCACCCAGGGTTTTCACCAGTGACTTTGCTGATGTGTTACAAATTTAGAGCTGATTTAGGCATTTTAGAAACAAGCAGAAGGAGCAGTCTGGAGGTGGGAAGTGAGCAGTCTTTCAAAGAGCAAAGTTTTAACAGAAGCATTCAAGTGGCTGAAGTATGGGACGAATGGCCAAAAACATGGACAGCATTAATTCCAGAACACTAACTCCAGATGGATGCAAATGCTTATTGAGGAAGGAGAGTAATGCCAGCTGAAAGGCACAGGCTTACCACCTGCTTGAAAAGAACCTTCTCACATGTCTGCTGCCTAATGAATCTTACTCTAGTTCTGTAATTGCTCTTCTATGGCTCTGCCCCAACAGATTATTTTCCCCATCTCCCTCTATGACAGTGTGCTATTTCAGGACCCTCTCTACTCCATCATCAGTTTTCACTGGCACTTCAGCTACCTAGAACCTGAAGAAAGATATACGATTAGCTGTAAATCGGTCACTATGAGCACTGACATAAACACTTCATTATTATGTTTTGGCTAGCTGGCTGCTGTGCTAGATTCCATTCCAGTGCCCACAGTTAGAAGAGAACTTGAAGCCTGGTTTGTCAAAACTGGGTTAATTTTCATTGGCTGGCTGAAACAACCTGCTATCTTGGTTTGACCTAGAATTCACCTTATATGTTCTTTCAGACTGAAGACTCTCTTCCCATCAGGCAGAAATGCCAAGGTCTAAATGTCCAATACACCTGCTCAGTCCCTCATCAGTTCAGCCTATCAAACAGTCTATTTTTGACTGCTACAGCTCTTTCGGGGTGGAACTAAGTTCCAGTTTGATTCCAATTATGAGACAAAAGAATAGCATAAACAAGGCAATGTCTCTTTTCACCAAGAACAGGTAGAATAAATAGCTTGGGAGCTAAATCTGATAAGAAAGCTTAAGCCATACAGTTTCTTTCTTTCTTTGTGCACAACTGGGATAACTGCTATCCAGATTTACAAACAGGCTATCGGTTGATGGATCTGGTGACTAGCTCTTCTAAGATCTCATCTTTGGAATTTGCTTCCACCTATTGGACCATCATAGTTTGAATGTATTCACCTCTTAGGCAAAGCTGGCCTGTTCACTCACAATTTTGCCTAATGGGGAGATTGTGGGGAGTGTGTTGAGCTTTATTCTGTAGCTGAAGTCTATGTTGTCTGACATGTCAATCAGTGAGAATATATATGTGTTGTTTTGACTTTCTGTCCATGCATCTAAAGAGGGTGCAATAGGCCAATTTTATAACAAACAAAATAAAGTTAGCAGAGTACAGTAACCAGAACAAAATGAGCAGCATTTTTCACCACTGGAAAAACTGTGACCTGCATTTGATAATTAAGTTCAAAATTAAAAATTATGCCTTTTAAAAATAAAGGAAATTTGGTGCTTGTTTAAAAGTGCAAAGTCCGACAGCCCTGGAGGCTGAAATCCTCTGGGTAGCCACAAAAAGGTCTGTCATGGACAGTAACAGTCTCTATGCTATCTTACTCCTTGGGTTCCGCAAAGATTGTCCTCATCTCAGTTCATACCTTTGTGTGTGTTTGTGAAGACCTAGACTGAGATCATAAACAGTCACACAAGCATTGAATAGTGGGACAGCAAGAACCTTTAGTCACTATCAACCTAGTAGCTTCTGAAGCAGCAACCTAGAGGTAAAAGGTTCCCTATTGCCTCTACTCTAACCTCTGTGATATACACCCACCTGCTTTACTATACTTTTGTTATTGTTATTTACATCATTGGGAAAGGTTCTCTCAAAACTAAGAGCTGAAGAAGAGAGTTCCCCTCTGACACAGATGGCAAGGACATCAACTCTTGAGAACTATTACAGTGCCCAAAGGGCACCTCTGATTGTATTTGTAGCATAAGTACTTTGGGATATGGATCCACTAGGAGACACGAACGACCAATTTCTATCCTGCCTTAATGCTAATGTAACAATCACAAGAACTTTATTAGGCACAAGTTAGACAGTTTGTTAAAATTCTTCCTGCAATGTTAAAGCAGTATGAAACAAAAGGCAGAAAATTGGGGTGGGGGTGCTATTTCCTCCAGACCTGGACTGCTCTAGGACCTGATCCAAAGCCTGCTGAATTTACTGGAAAGTCTCCCTTAGAGCTGTGGATTGGGCCAATAGTGCTGATATTTCATGCTATGGGTCAGATTGCCCCCTGCCATGAGGAAACCAATGGATCCTGTGGGATGGGCAGCAAACTGCCTTGAGATTCTCCTTGTGGAGTATCCTGCACATGATGACGACTGCTCATAGCAATGCCAATTTGAATGTAACAGATTCTGCCCAAGAAATGCTTCCCATCCTGTGAGCTCCAATGACAGTACAATGAAAAGAAAATGTCACCCAGTTTTTTTTTTTAAAACAAGAGAAGAACAATCCTTTAGAAGAAACAAAGATGGAGACATCCTGTGCTTTGTACTGAAAGTCCTGGTTCTCTCATTATATTCCTATATGAATTTTTATTACATTAGCTGTACTAGGAAAACATGGCTCCCTTTGCTCTTCCTGCCAAATCTGTAGCAGAGGTGGCCAGGTCACCGGCAGTGCAGGTTAGATAAGACTTTAGCAGAACTGATGTAGGAAGCAGGCTGACTGAGCTAAGGAATAATTTCTGAGCCCTATCTAAAATTACCTCAGCTGCTGCTCTCAAAATGTTCTAGAATCCCTTCCCCAGTCCTCTCAAATCTAACCTCCCATGCTATATAGCTCATTCCCTCAGATCTTATTACAAAAAGGAACCAAACTAAAGTCCAAGATACAACTGATTTCTCTTTACCGTGCACTGTGGTAACTACTCTGCAGCCTCTAATCCCCCCCCTCCTTTCCTGCCTTATGTTGTCTTCACTCCTCCACATCTGCCATCAGACTATTTTAACCCTAATCTCATGGAAATCCTTAGAACAGGGACTTTCTTAGTCATTTTATTTTTACCTAGCAAGTGTCATGATGCTAGATAAATAACCAATAATCTGAAGGTCTTGTACAAACCTGTTTTAAGTTAATTTTGGTCTCCAACAAAAATACACATCACAATATTAATAAAGCCAAATTGTATTCACTCCATGTTGATAGGCCAGTACATGAGCTGATGAAGGAGAATTTCTAAAGCATTGTTACAGCGGAGTCAAAAGTGAAGTAGATCTGCTATGGTGGTGTTAAAATGCACTTCATGCAGAGCATTCACTATGACTCTTGATAGGCAAAGCCAGTCTTCAACTTTCTCCCATTCTCTCACCTACAGTGGTGTCCAATGAGCATTGATAGAGAGGTGTGTGTGTACACAACTAAACAGCAAAAATTCCATTAGCAGTTACTGGTAATGGGTGGCAAAAAAATTAGAAACTTAAATTCAGCAGGCTTTGGATCAGCCCCTACGGCAGTTCAGTCTCAGAGGCGGAAAAAACCCACCCAATTTTCTGCCTTCCTTTCATGCTGCTTGGGTGGCAAAAAATATAAATTCAATAAATGCACTGAGTATTTATATGACACATTGCTTAACAACACAGGAACATGTGGTAGGACTGTTTTTCCAAAACTCCTGGCCAGAGCTCTAGTACAAACTCAATTAAAGGAGCTGGCCAAGGGCATATGACTGCACTCTTCGTTCCCTGTACTTTTCAAAATCCCTGGACCAGAGAGAATTAAATAAGTCATGCAAGCATCTGGTCATTACCTTCAGGTCTAGGACCATGAATGCACACATTACATGCTTATATTACCATAGCCTGCTTTTGTTAGCAGTGATGTCTCAGACAATGCCTGACTTAAGTGGCAAGTAAAGGAAAAAGTTGAAACTATCCTAAAATTTCCCTAGTTATGATTAACTCCTAACTCCTCCCCAACTGCTCCCACTCTCTTCCTGAGAGAATCAAACACCCTCGTGTTGTATCACACTTGCCTCCTCTTACTGCAGCTACACTCATCCAGCTGGGAGCAGAACAAACGCCATACAGCTAAGATGCTTCATTAACCACACAGTGGTGATAAGAAATGTAGCAAACGACCCAAAGCTGAAATATGTTCACATAAAACAGTCACACAATTATGCAGTACAAACAAAGGTGGGGTCATTTCCAAACTTCAGATCTGTGATCTGATTTTAACCACTCCCTAAGTTTTAGGAATGATCAGATCTGTGGTTCTCATTCAGGCTCAGATCTAGTTAAAAAAAAGCACAACTAACTTGTTTGGGACAAAACATCATTCTTTACTTTGGAATTCAAATATTCTTACTAATTTACATACCAAACCACACCCACTCCCAAGCCCCATACCTCCACTGTAAAATTCTAGATCTACTAACATCGTGTTGGTTCAACATGACTAAAAACAGTGACAAAAATGGGATGTCTCTTTAGACCTTATTTATTTGTATTGCCATAGTGCCTAGCAGCCCCAAACATGGCACAGGACCTCAGTGTGCTGGGTGTTGTACAAAAACACAGAACAAAAAGGTGGCCCCTGCCCCAGAGAGTTTACAATCTAAGATTAGGTTCTTTAATATTCCTCCATCTCCTGAATAGTGAACTGTAGTGGGCAAACCTGCAAGAAGTCCTGCCTGCTGCCTTACCCAAAGCACAAACTACTGAAAGACCTAACTAAAAAGTGGTTGAGGTTGCCATCTTCTCCTTGCTTGCAGAGCTGATGTGCTCACATCAGCATTGCTGATTGTTGGCTGATGTTGTAAACTGCTTGGATATACTGATTCTTACAAGGCCTCATAGATTACATGTTGATTTCATAGCCAAATGGAAGTTAAATCCTGCAAGTTTAAAAGCCTAATCTGCTATATTACAAATAAAGTTTGTGCTCACCAACAGCTGAGCTATAGGCCCTGGTCCCAGGAGTGAGAAATTTTGGACCTGTAATAAATGATTTCTACTTATGATGAGCTCTGAACCCGCAAAAGATGTTATCATCCTACTGGATCTTCCACTCCTAGGCCTTACCTTACAGCAAGCAAAGAGGATGGGGTGTGTGTGTGTCAGGATGGATTCCTCAACTTAAAATAGAAGCACTAGAGTCCCTTGCTGCAAAATTCAAAGCAACTGGAAGTCATCAGAAGTCAGTTAATAGAAAGCCTACTAGTCTCTTTAAATTTGGGGTGAGTGAAGGAGAGGGTCTCATTCTTGTATCATAAGAGGCAACACCATCAAGTATGTATAACAAATACTTCCTTGCAGTTCCATCCACTTGCTGTAATAAATGCCAAACACATATGACTTAGACTTATATTAGTACTGTCACAAAGCAGTTTCCTGGGTACAGCTTTCTGAGGCCTGCTAAAGGAGACCCATGTTTAGGACAGCCCTAGCCCTAATACTGGAAAAAAAGCTACTTGGTTCAGGAGCACCGGCTGTAGGCATGTCCATTGAAAGAAGTGACTTCACCTGACCCACTGACCAAAGGTGAATGCAGTCTGAATAAGAGAATAAATATATACATACAGGTCCATATTCTGGTCTCAGTTACAGAGCCAGGAAGTTACTATGGATTTACACCACTGATATCTTAATTTAATTTTACAGTCAATGATTGACAGCACAGGCTCTAGTTGTAAATACTCTAAGGAGACAGACTAAGACATGCTCATGCCAAATTTTAATTTCCCCTATCATGGAGCCTTACCCCAATCTCCAGCCAAGCAGATTTGGACACAACCCCCATGTTGTCATTAGCTGGGTTACTACACTAACCTGTCACCCCTGAATGACTAAGTTGCCACGCTTGGTTTTTAAAGCCCTTGGCTATACTGAAGACTTCCTATTTCTCCCTTGCCCTAATGGGTATGTGCACCCTGACACCCCTCTTTAGGGTACATTAAGATTAGCATCCTCTGTGCCATCTGTCTCAGTCCATTTCTCTCCACCTTTAAAGAACAACTTGAGAGTCTGACCCTGCTCCAAGAGACTTCAGTGGAGCGGGATTCCCCTCATTTGTGTTGCATTTTCAGAATATGACTGCTGTTGATCCCACATTTATGACCTACACCCATCTAAACCTCCCGCCCCTTATATTTGAGTATTGAATCCCTTCACCTGGTTTTGTGTGTTTGAATTATAACAAGTGGTTCATGTTACTAGACTGTTCAGCTTCCACAAGTATGGGGAGGAGAGAGATGGTTTGTAAAATAAATTATTAAATTATCTAAAATTCAAGTCTAAAGTTCAGTGTAAAGACAATTGAAAATCCCAAGGAAATACAGATTTTTTTTAAGGGGCACCTATTCAATGCTCTGGGTAACTGCCATGAATTACAAAAACAACTCTAGTACTTTGTGAGTTTGTCTGTATAACAGAATGACTAGCCCTGGTGGAAGATGGAATAAGAGAAGGTGCTTTAGGTCACAACTGAGGTACACTGGCCAAATTATATGCCTGATCCAAATCCCATGAAATCCACAGCCCTACAAGGAGGAGTCCACATGGCACCTGCCCATATTAGACTTGATCCAAAGCCCACTGAAGTTAATGGGAGTCTTTCCACTGACTTCAGTAGACTTTAGGTCATGTCCATTATGTCCAGCTTTACTTGGTACTTTCATTCCCTTACTTTTATGAGCAGGAAATTAAGTGAGAGATCTATACCAGTATACCACTTTATTGTGCTTTAACCACTGGAACAAACTACCTGTGGAAGTGGTGGATTCTCCATCTCTTCAAGTTTTAGTCTAAGTCAAGTCCAGAATGCCTTTCTGGAACATAACATAAGAACGGCCACACTGGGTCAGACCAATGGTCCATCTAGCCCAGTATCCTGTCTTCCAACAGTGGCCAATGTCAGGTGCTTCAGAGGGAATGAACAGAACAGGTAATCATCAAGTGATCCATCCCCTGTTGCCCATTCCCAGCTTCAGGCAAACAGAGGCTAGGGACACTTCAGAGCATGGTTTTGCATTCCTGCCCATCCTACCTAATAGCCATTGATGGACCTATCCTCCATGAACTTATCTAGTTCTTTTCTGAACCCTGTTATAGTCTTGGCCTTCACAACATCCTCTGGCAAAGAGTTCCATAGGTTGACTGTGCATTGTATGAAGAAATACTTTCTTTTGTTTGTTTTAAACCTGCTGCCTATTAATTTAATTTGGTGACCCCCTAGTTCTTGTGTTATGAGGAGTACATAACACTTCCTTATTTACTTTCTCCACACCTGTCATGATTTTATAGGCCTCTGTTGTATTCCCCCCTATTAGTTCTCTTTTTTCCCACGCTGAAAAGTCCCAGTTTTAGTAATCTCTCCTCATTCGGAAGCTGTTCCATACCCCTAATCATTTTTGTTGCCCTTTTCTGTACTTTTTCCACTATACCTTTTTTGAGATGGGGTGACCAAGTCTGCATGCGGTATTCAAGATGTGGGCGTACCATGGATTTATATAGAGGCAATATGACATTTTATGTCTTACTATCTACCCCTTTCTTAATGATTCCCAACATTGTTAGCTTTTTTGACTGCCGCTGCACATTGAGTGGATGTTTTCAGAGAACTCTCCACAATGACGCCCAAATCTCTTCCTAGAGTGGTAACAGCTAATTTAGACCCCACTGTTTTATATGTATAGTTGGGATTATGTTTTCCAATGTGCATTACTTTGCATTTATCAATACTGAATTTCATCTGCCATTTTGTTGCCCAGTCACCCAGTTTTGTGAGATTCCTTTGTAACTCTTCGCAGTCTGCTTTAGACTTAAATATCTTGAGTAGTTTTGTATCATCTGCAAATTTTGCCATCTCACTATTACCCCTTTTTCAAGATCAGTAGTAGAGATATACTTTAGTCAAACATAAGTTACTGGGCTTCATACAGGGGTAACTGGATGAAATTCTATGGCCTGTGTTATACAAGAGGTCAGACTCGGTCTAATGTTCCCACCAGACTTTGAAAAAATCTATGCATCTATGAATGTATCAGTCTAGCTTTATAGAGCAACACGAGTGTATTTGGAAAATACATACATACTTGGGTTACCAAATGTCAATTGACCCATAATACAATAGCAGAAATAAGAAACCGTAACAATCAAGTTTCATAAATACCAAGGAAAGATAATCTATAGTCAGAAATGAGATTTTGTATCCAACTCATCAAAAACGGCTTCAGAGCATCCACAGTAACTATTTTACAAATGGGATGGTCGGTCACTTCAAAGCTCTTACAAAACTCAGGCTTTAGTAATGAAATGCTCCCCTTAATTTTGTTAGATTTGTTAAATTAGCTTAACTGGATGTTGCAATAACACAATCATATACTTCTACAAGACTTCACTTTTATGATTGTGGCAACTACCCATATTTAAAAATCAGCCATTCATTACCAGAAGTCGTCAGCAACTGTTCTTGAAAACTACTAGATTTCTTGGCACCCAGCATCACACGACATGGGAGAAGGGACAGCTGCAGATATATTAGCTGAATACTTCAACTGGAGGGCCCAAGATTTCCCATTGGAACTTCTATGATCAGCCACATTGGAAGCATGGAAATCTAGCCGGGAAGAGATGCATCCCAGTTCAGCTTGAGGCTCCTTGTCTCTGATGAAATGGCAGTTCAAGACTCACAGCTGTTTCTAGCTCAGAACTAGAGCTAAGTATGTTTCAAATTGAGTAAACATGGATGTAAAGTTTCACTTCAGGTGAATATCTATGGGTTTTATACTGCTGCCATCACTATAGCAACAGAGCCTTCCATATAAAATCAACAGCAATAGCAAAGCCCCTAGTGCAGGGGTGGCCAACCTGAGCCTGAGAAGGAGCCAGAATTTACCAATGTACATTGCCAAAGAGCCACAGTAATATATGTCAGCAGCCCCCCCCCCCCATCAGCTCCCCCCAGCACCCCTCCCGATCAGCTGTTTTGTGGCATGCAGGAGGCTCTGTGAGGGAGGGAGAGGAGCAGGGGCACGGCATGCTCAGGGGAGGGGGCGGGAAGGGGTGGAGTGGGGGCAGGGCCTGTGGCAGAGCCAGGGCTTGAGCAGGGAGCACCCCCCGGCACGTTGGAAAGTTGGTGCCTGTAGCTCCAGCCCTGGAGTTGGTGCCTATACAAGGAGCCGCATATTAACTTCTGAAGAGCTGCAAGTGGCTCCGGAGCCACAGGTTGGTCACCCCTGCCCTAGTGGACTTCCCCTCTCACTAGATGACATAGGTACCTGGCAATGTAATACAGCATCTTTCACTCAAAGGTGCTGGTTCAAAACAGTGGTGCCTTAACATTACTATAGAATGGCTGTTGGGCAACCCATGTGAAATGAATTGGTCTTGGTCCAGTTCCTAACGGACAATGATCCACATCTCAAAAATCACCAGCACAACTGGCACTGCTGCTGGCATTTTCAGGGCAGAGTGGACCATGGAGACTGAGCCCTAGAGGTGGCCAGCTCAGCAGAAGGTTGAAGCATGTAATGGGGGAAGCTTGCATGCTGCCTTCCAAACTGTCTCTGTTCAATAAATAAATGGAGGTCTTCAATCCTGAGAGGTCCCAAACCACCTCCTTCCACCAACACTAAATTCACTTTGAATTATTATAAGACATTAAAAGGTGAAAACACCATCAGACTGCTAGTACAGTGAAAGGATCAAAGTGTCTCATAGCCTCCTGGATCGAGACCCAAAAGCCTTCATCTGCCGCTGCACTTTCTGGTGCATCCAAATGGTCCATTAATCAAAGCTCTATAATGATTTAAAACATCTTCATGCACCACATACCATCAGCCAACTTCAAAGACAGCTGACAATGCTATGCCCTACATTAACACTTATGATTATATTGAAGGTTTCCAGCTAACCAACAGAGAAAAAGCCTGCTGGTTTTGGCCCTGCGCTCATTCCTCATGAAGTTGATAGTAGTTTTGCCAGGTACTTCAATAGGAGCAGGTGCAGGCCCTGTATTCTGAGTCATTGACAAATACTGATTCAGGTTGTAGCTTCTTCGCCAACCCCTGCAAAAAAATAAGGGTTTCTGCTACTTTAATTCTCCATGATCACCATTCATTTCACAAAATAAAAGGGTGTATAAAGGTGATGTTCAGAGGCACACACAATAGTTCTGTCAAGTGCCCCAAGAGAGCCCCAAAAGTGCGGATATATGGCATCAAGATGGCGGGGAAAAAAATCTAGTTTTTGGGCAAACAAATGGAAGTCAGATACCCTAAGAACACTGTTTCCAAACTACAACAATAAGATGACAGTATTTCTTTACCATCTAAATTCCTACTAACGTGTCTATAAACAAAAAGTAATGCTATTATTCCACTGGATGAGCCATAGTACTTCAAATACAGATCTTTGCCATTTTCAGACTAAAGAAGAGATAATAAAACAAACAGCACCTACACTTAAACAAATAAAAAAATTATATAACATGCCAGGGGGGTTGTCATTAACTGAGTTATTGGGTCTCTCAATATATGCTGCATGAAATAATCTCACATTTTGGATATCCTCCACCTCTACCTCCCTTTAGTTAGATTATTTTAATCCATAAATAGCCACTCTGTCAGCTGCTGACGACTGGGAATTTAAAATGGGATTTCTTAGTCAGCTGCTCAGAGTCTAGCTAACTGAAAAGGCAGTATGCAGTGGTAACTCATACCAGGGGATGTTGGGAGCACCTCTTGCTGCTTTGACAAGAAATGGGATATTGACATTAAGTGCCTGTCTGCCCCTCTGGGCATCAGGGACTCAGCATTTAGAAATATCTCCCATTGAGAAAAGAATATGTTATCTCACAAGTGGGGTACTGGCAATGGAAGACGTATGTGCCTCAAACAGCTGCTAGCAGAAAGTAATAGAGCTTTGCAAAACTGGCATGAAACTTTGTCAGCCCAAGCACAAAAATCTGACTTATTGTGATGAGAGCAATGATTAAAAAAATATAAAGGTATTTAACTTGTCCCCAACCCCTTAAAAAAATTTCTTGCCTAAGGCAAGTTGAATTTTACAAGTCTACAACGGCATCTTTCATATTCTTAGGAGTTAGGAACACCACCAAAATAATATGCATTATCACCCCCACACAAGGGCAAATATATATAAACACTGTCCACCATTCAGCATTATACCTGCAACAGGCAAGGATGGGAGTCAGCAGAGCATCTATACATATTGGACCAGATCCTCAGCTGGTTTAAATGGACACAGATGCATTAAAGTCTAAGGAGTTTTGCAGATTTGTACCAGCTGAGGATCTGGCCCATTATTTCTTAAAATAAAAAAAAAATCCTAGTTACTTATATGCTTAGTACAGTCAAAAATAAGATGGATTTACCAGGTTCATATACACACAAGTGGGAAATATCTATATCCAATACACACTACATGGAGCTTAAGGTTGAACTGTTGGATCATGTTGAAATACAGCATAAGCCTGTGTGTTTGTGTGTGTATTACATACATACACATCCCCACCCACCGACCCACCATATATATTTCAACAGGACTCAATATATCAACCAAGAGCTCAATGTAGTGCTGACTCTGAAATTCTTGGGTGGCCTTGCTCCATTACCTGAACCCTGTGCTGGCTAGATAGATGCTGGGAATGTCCTGGCCCCTTTCCCATTAGCTCTTTATTTTCAGACTCTGCGTCAGGTGCTTTGTGATAGGCTTCTGCCTTTGCTATTTTCTGCTCATGGTGGGTTTCCCTTTTTCTAGCATCTACCTCATACAAGATGCTGGTTAGCCTCTCCAGGGATTTCTCCATCTCTTCTTCAGTGTATTCCAGATGTTTGCCAGCACCACTGGAATAATAGGTGGTTGGCGCTGGGGTACTTGGTGTTTCCTTAACTTTCTTTGTTAAATCTGGGTCACGCTTCATTAAAATGAGCACCAAGACAAGCAAGAACAGGCACAAGTAGACAACCCACACTTCTTCCATCTCAACACAGAAACTAAGAAGATAGGTGCCTGAGAGAGAAAGAGAGAGAGAGAGAGAGATCTGCCAACCAACACAAGGGTTAATTTAACAAGCCTCACTGTTTTCACTGTCAAGGGGGAAAAGGTCTATTACTATGAAGAGGACCAGTAATTAAACCACCCTCTAATTTACCAAGAAAAATGTTCAAAACCAAAAAAAATTAAAGCAATGTGACTTAAAAAGCTTTCTTCAGATGAAAATACCAAGTAAGAAAATAGCATAAGCAGTAAACGGCCAATAAAACAGATATTTTCTTTAAGAGAGGAAAATAAAAATGATTTCTTCTACCTTTTGAATGAAACAGCTTCAGTAGAAAGTTATAAGCTTATGCCTGCCAGCGCTTTATAGTCCCGAAACACCAAATATATTTTTTTTTTTTTACTGGCTTCAAACTTTTAGATGCAGGCTCTTGGGGTGGGAATATCTTCAGGGGAAGAGAGTCCCAAAGAATCCTAGGTCAGGAACTTCACAGCTAGAGTTTCTATGCGAAATTAGGTATCTCCAAGTCCAATTCCTCCTTAGTGTCTGAATATTAAGTCTTTTCTTTTATTATGTTTAAATCAACAGGAGTACTTGTGGCACCTTAGAGACTAACAAATTTATGGATTTCCACTCCATACGGCTAAATGCAGTGCCTTGCATAATGACAGGTTTCAAAGTAGCAGCCGTGTTAGTCTGTATCCGCAAAAAGAACACAAGTACTCCTGTTCTTTTTGCAGATACAGACTAACACGGCTGCTACTCTGAAACCTATGTTTAAATCGAGTATTGATTATTTCCTTGGCTGCTGTTTTAATTAAATATCAAGGTTTTCTTTTGTTTGATTTTTTAAAAAAAAATTGTAATTCAGGATTCATTTTTAATTGAAGATATAAAATATTTTATCCCGCAATGATTGTTAAATGCAGTTTCCCCCCATCTCTTTAACACTATTTTAAAAAAGATTAAATGACCCAGGTGAATGATAAACAAACTGTTACTTTAGATAAAGATTCAGTGGGAGTGACTTCAGGTGGCTTCTCTCTCTGCTGGCCTTGGGGAGAGGCAGTCAAAGCAGATGATGGAAGTGGTTGCTGAGACTCCACAGATAACTCCAGCTGCACCTTTGCAGGGAGCCCAAGATCCTCCGTTGGCTGTTCTTCAATGTCTAAGCACTCAGATGCTCTGCTGTCCCACCTGCTTACTTCATGCACCACATGGGCAGCCCAGGGACCAATCAGTTCACTCCTTCAACCAATCCCAGGGGGAAGGAGAAGGAGGCAGCTGGCCAATCGGCTCTTAGCATTGGGTATCACAGCCAAAATGGAAACTGAGAAAAGGAGCTGATAGTACTGGGCCAATCAGGGAGTGGGGAAAGCTTGGCTGGTGGTGCCACTCTTTCCAGGGCCTGACTGGAATGGGATTATGTTTCAGAGCCTTTGCTGTGGGATATTATTACAGATGAGGGTGTCAAGCCTAAAAGGGACAGAGACTGTGCCCAGGTGTTGCCTGCCTGTGCCATATAACACTCCTCAGCTCAATGACCAGCAAAAACAACTCCAATTTCTTTGTTTCCAACCCATTCCCTGCTTCTCTGTGAAATATCCTTGAGCTGGAAGAGCATTTTGGCCTTCTCCCATCCATTACTGACTCTACATGATGACAGAGGCTCACCCCAGGGCATCAGCAACCTCAGTTCTGCCATTTCCGACTCCACTTTTGACTCCAACCTTAATATCCTCTTAACATAAATTGTTTTGGATGTAACGCTGCTCTACAGCCAAAATGCTTCTGAAATAAATGTAGTCAAACTTTACTAATTCTGGGTCACTGAGAACGAAAATGATGCTTAAAATTGTTGATTGGCTCTAGTTTTCAAGATATGCTATTGGGTCAGTATATACGACCCTTGATTTGGGAATGGCGGAGGATAAGTGAGTTATAAAGGGAAGGGATCTCAATTTAAACCAGAAATGACTAAAATACATCTTTGACTGGATCTATGAATAAATCTATGACTGGGTTTGGACAGTACTTGCTTTTTAGGCAAAACAATGAATGATGCAATCTGAAGCTGGTATTGCATCATACATGATATGAATTGCGTAAATTTCCAAGGTTAAGTGAAGCTAAGATAAAGGAAGGTATCTTTGTTGGTCCTCAGATTCGTGAACTTCTTCGAGATGATGCATTAGACCATGCACTGCGTGGCAAGGAAAAGACGGCATGGAAAGCCTTCCAGTTAGTGGCAATAAATTTTCTCAGAAACAACAAGGCAGACAACTACAGGTTGTTGGTGGAAAACCTCCTCAAGGCATACAAAAGCATTGTTTGCAACATGTCACTAAGGATACATTTTTTGCACTCTCATCTAGATTTTTTTCCACCGAACTGCGGAGCAGTGAGCGACGAGCACGGCGAGCGATTTCACCAGGACATTGCAACAATGGAGAAACGCTATCAGGGCAAATGGAGCCCATCAATGCTTGCAGACTATTGCTGGACAGTGACAAGAGATGCTCCATTTAATGAATACAAGAGACAAGCCAAGAAGTGCCGAGTAGACACTGAATAGGACTAAACTATGTACATAATAGTTTTTTTGCCTTTTGTTTCATAATAAATTTTATTTATATAACCCTTTTGCTGATTTTTAAAGTGTTACATAAACAGGACAGGTGAAATATTATCATGTAAAGCAACCATAAACACATGAAAAGACCTAGGTTTACAATTTATGATTAAAACTCTATCTACACAATATACATAGACATAAAATGTAAAAACTTAAATATCTTAGAAACAGTAGCCAGTTGTTTTAATTGTCATATTTGAATTCAGCACATCAAAATACATAATAAATAGCACATTTTATCTCTGAAGCAGACGACTTCTCAAAAATTGTAGACCAGTGTAATTTACTAATGTAAAAAAACCTGAAAAAACAAATGCCAACACATTGAACTATATTGATTCACCCCCACACACACACACCTGGGTTGACCCCTTATATCTTCAGCACAGATCTCTACCACTTGAATTAATGGAGTGAATGGTAGCAGTAGTAGGCTGTTATCCCTATGTAGACCAGTCACTAGACACACACTTTGCCAATGGATTTCAGTTATTTGCTGACAACAGAGGAATGTAGAGACTGAGGACTTCTGGATTCAGCTCCAGGTTCTGGAGGAGAGTGTACTCTAATGGTTATAGACCCTTCTGCTTCTGTGTCCCTGGCCAGTCTCTGTCTCCCACCCACCCCCCAGTTCTTTCCCCACCTCTACCCACAACCTCCTCATCCCCTGCTGCCATTCCTTACCCCTCTGTATTCCAATAAAGCATCTTCCTCCTCCTCCTCGCTGCCAGGGCGCCTGCAAGGGTGGACCCTGAGAGCCCAGAAGAGACAGAATTTCCCTGCTCAGTTCTGGTACCTAGCACCTCAGTAGCCTCTTGACAACCAGGAGGAGCAATTGCAAGGAAAGTGCTGCTCAGCCCCTGCAGCCCTAGGATGTAACATGCTCAATAGCTCTGTGGGGATGGTGCGCAGAAGTTGTGAGGGGATGGAGCATGCTCAGTGCAAACAGAAAAAGATGGTTACTAACTTTTCCATAACTGTTGTTCTTCGAGATGTGTTGGTCATGTCCATTCCAATATAGGTGTGCGTGCACCGCATGCACCATTGCCAGAAGTTTTTCTCCTAGTGCAGTGGTTCCCAAACTTTAACAACCTGTGAACCCCTTTCACTGAAATGTCAAGTCTCGCGAACCTCCTCCTAAAAATGAATGTTTCCAGGGATTTTCTCCTTTACCTGAGTATAAATTATAAAAGCAGTGATCTTGGAAATATTAAATTTGTTTTTATGACATGCTTATTACACACTATTTATTATTATTATTATTATTTATCATTACAGTATTTTTATTACATTATGAAAACAGCAACACTCTTTCAAAATCTCACTTTCGTACTTTGTATCACTTTGAATAAGCCTGTTATAAGACAAGGCTCCTATGTTTCATCAAGGAGCATCAGATGTGAAACAGCAGGAAGGTATTTAAGAAGCCAGCTCAAGTCATTCCTCCTACAGAAGCATTCAGGTCTTGAGCAGTCCTGGCAAACAACGCACGTTACAACAAAGCTTAAACTTGTTCTTTATAATAATTTTAGAAACAATACTAGCTGCCTATTTAATTTTAAAAACAGCAAAAAATATCCAGCTCCATTTCCATTTCTTATAAGGAGTCCTGACGTTTAAATCTCCTCAGTGTGATTGATAGGCTTGCTTTGATCTGCTTAGCTCTTGGAAGTCCAGGGGTGCCGGGCTGCTGGCCCCCTGCTCTCCGAGGTCCCTAGGGACAGCTCTGTCCGCCATTAGGGATTTTTTTCCGGAGAACCCCCTGTAACATTTCGCGAACCCCCAGGGGTTCACGAACCCCAGTTTGGGAACCACTGTCCTAGTGGTATATGTCAGATCGACTCTGGTGCCCCCTGGTGGCACCTACATGACACAGTATATAGGCACCTGCCGACCCACCACCTTTTCAGTTTCTTCTTGCTGGCAACTCCGACAAAGGTGCAGATGGGTTGGTTGTGGAATGGACATGAGCAACACATCTCGAAGAACAACAGTTAGGAAAGGTTAGTAACCATCTTTTTTTCTTTGAGTGCTTGCTCATGTCCATTCCAATGTAGTTGATTCCCAAGCAATCAGTTAGGTGATGTGATTGGAGTTTCGCTGAAACACTGACCGGAGGACTGCTGTCCCAAAAAGCCACAGCATTTCTGGACTGTTGAGTGATGGCACAGCACGAGGTGAATGTGTGTATGGAAGAACAGATCACCACCCAGCAGATATCCAGGATTGGGACTTGAGCCATGAATGCCGCTGAAGAGGCTTGAGATCTTGTGGAGTGTGCTGTCAAGCGTGGAGATGACACTTTAGCTAAGTCATAGCACATGCGGATGCAAAATGTGACCCAAGAGGAGATTCTCTGTGCCAAGACAGGGTTCCCCTTCATCCTGTCCGCGATAGCGATGAAAAGCTGGAGTGGTCTTCCAGAACGGCTTGGTCCTTTCTTTGTAAAAGGCCAATGCGCCTCTAGCATCCAGAGAGTGTAGAAGCCTCTGCTCTTGCCTATTAGCATGAGGTTTGGGATAGAAGACTGGAAGAAAAATGTCCTGGCTACTGTGAAAATGAGAGACCACTTTCAGGAGAAAGGATGGATGTGGTCAAAGTCGGACTGTATCCTTGAAGAAAACCATATACAGTGGTTCAGAGGTGGGGGCCTGTATTTCTGAGACTCTTCTGGCCTAAGTAATGGCTACCAGGAAGACAGTCTTCCAGGATAAGTAGAGCAAGGGGCATGTTGCCACTGGCTCAGTCTTGACACTACCCGGTTGAGGTCCTAAGGAGGCAAACGTTGGTGCACCTGTAGATACAAACACTCTAATCCCTTCAAGAATCAGGCGCAGATTGGATTTGAAAATACCAACCGGCCATTCACCACTATGTGGAATGCCGAGATTGCAGCGAAGTGAACCCTGATGGATGATACCGCAGGACCTTCCTTTTTCAAGTAGAGCAGGTAGTCCAGGACAATGGGTACCTCCAAAAGGTAGGATCTTTCTCTGCAGTGACCACAGTGTAAACCTCTTCCACTTAGCCAAATAGGCCATTCTAATTGATTGCTTTCTGCTATCCATAAGAACGGCACACACCAATGCTGAGAAACTCCGTTCTGCCTCATTCAGCCATGGAGCTTCCGGGCCATCAAGTGTAGGGACTCGAGGTTGGGGTGGAGCATATGTCCGTGCTCCTGGGAGATCAAGTCTGGCAGCACCGGAAGGCTGACTGGCGTGTCTATTGAGAGGGCCAGCAAGGTTGTGAAACAATGCTGGCGCAGCCATGCCAGTGCTATAAGGATTATGTGCACCTTGTCCCTCCTTACCTTGAGCAAGACCCTGTGGATGAGCAGTGTGGGGGGGGGGGAGGTGTAGAGAAACCTCCCTCCCCAGGGAAGGAGAAAGGCATCTGAGAGTGAGCTCGGGCTGTTTCCTAGGTACAAGCAAAACTGGGGACATTTCCTATTGAACCTGGTCGCAAACAGGTCTGTCAAGGCTGATTCCCCACTCTGGCACTTTGAGTGCCGAAGGTGAGGGCCCGTAAGGATTCTAAAAATTAATACTGGCCACTCCAGTCTTGTATTAAACTCCCAAGGTTACAGTTTCTCTCTGACCTTGGATGGGTAGATGCTGCCACCACGCAAATGCAAAACAAAACAAAAAAACCTTTGAAACCAGAAAGGCGCACTTGGGAATTCCTTCCTGTGGGGTACCCTCAACCCCTTTCACCCCCCTCTGGGGAAGAGCTGAGAAAGAAAAACAAAAGGAAATCAGCTGTTGCCACCAGCTAATTAAACAACATGTGCACAACTCTCTTAGGACACCAAAAAGCCAATCCTGTTCTTAAAAAAGGTAAATTTTATTAAAAACAAAAAGAAAGAAAATGATGACACAAAGTTGGGAGGCATTGCCAATTTGGAGAAGGATCGGGATATTCTGAATACTTGGGAGACTTGGATGACCTTGTAAATTGGAGTAATAATAATAGGATGAGATTTAATAGTGAGAAGTGTAAGGTGATGCATTTAGGGATGACTAACAAGAATTTTAGTTATAAGCTGGGGACGCATCGGTTGGAAGTGACGGAGGAGGAGAAGGACCTCGGAGTCCTGGTTGATTGCAGGATGACTATGAGCCGGCAATGTGACGTGGCTGTGAAAAAAGCTAATGCGATCTTGGGATGCATTAGGCGAGGTATTTCTAGTAGGGACAAGGAGGTGCTGCTTCCGTTATACAAGGCGCTGGTGAGACCTCATTTGGAGTACTGCGTGCAGTTCTGGTCTCCCATGTTTAAAAAGGATGAACTCAAACTGGAACGGGTACAGAGAAGGGCCACTAGGATGATCCGAGGAATGGAAAACCTTTCCTATGAAAGGAGACTCGAGGAGCTCGGTTTGTTTAGCCTAACCAAAAGAAGGCTGAGGGGGGATATGATTGCCCTCTTTAAATATATCAAAGGGATAAATACCAGGGAGGGAGAGAGAGGAATTATTTCAGCTCAGTACTAATGTGGACACGAGAACGAATGGATATAAACTGGTCGTGGGGAAGTTTAGGCTTGAAATTAGATGAAGGTTTCTAACCGTCAGAGGGGTGAAATTTTGGAACAGCCTTCCGAGGGAAACGGTGGGGGCGAAAGACCTCTCTGGCTTCAAGATTAGGCTAGATAAGTTTATGGAGGGAATGGTTTGATGGGATAACGTGATTTTAGTCAATTAGGCAATAACGTGCCATCGCTGGTAAAATGTGGGTCCGGCTGGAGAATCTTGCCTGTATGCTCAGGGTTCTACTGATCGCCATATTTGGGGTCGGGAAGGAATTTTCCTCCAGGGTAGATTGGCAGAGGCTCTGGAGGTTTTTCGCCTTCCTCCGCAGCATAGGGCAGGGGTCGCAAGCTGGAGGATTCTCTGCGACTTGAAGTCTTTAAATCACGATCTGGAGACCTCAACAGCTGAGATAAGGGAAATTGGGTGGGTCAGCTTTTGTGGCCTGCATCATGCGGGAGGTCAGACTAGATGACCATAATGGTCCCTTCTGACCTTAAAGTCTATGAGTCTATGAGTAAAATACATCTGGAATTTAGGCTTTTGCTAGATTTTAAAAACCCACTTACAAAATTTAAACATCAAGAATAACCGTCTTGAGATCCAGCTTAAAGGTTACAAGCAAAACAAAAAGCATTTGGGGTTAGCACAGAGAAGTCCACAAGCCAATAAGAAATAAACAGAATAGACCTAATCGCATCTTTCTAGACATTCCCTAATTTATTTGTATATCTGGGGGTTTCAGATAAGCCATCTCTAGGTATGATCTGATTGTTTTCATATTCGGCTTAAGCTTCTCACAGCATGCCTGCTCCCTGTTAGAACATAAGAACGGCCGTACCGGGTCAGACCAAAAGTCCATCTAGCCCAGTATCCTGTCTACCGACAGTGGCCAATGCCAGGTGCCCCAGAGGGAGTGAACCTAACAGGCAATGATCAAGGGATCTCTCTCCTGCCATCCATCTCCACCCTCTGACAAACAGAGGCTAGGGACACCATTCCTTACCCATCCTGGCTAATAGCCATTAATGAACTTAACCACCATGAATTTATCCAGTTCTCTTTTAAACGCTGTTATAGTCCTAGCCTTCACAACCTCCTCAGGTAAGGAGTTCTACAAATTGACTGTGCGCTGCGTGAAGAACTTCCTTTTATTTGTTTTAAACCTGCTGCCCATTAATTTCATTTGGTGACCCCTAGTTCTTTTATTTACTTATTCCCATAATACCTTTTCCTTATCCACTTTCTCCACATCACTCATGATTTTATATACCTCTATCATATCACCCCTTAGTCTCCTCTTTTCCAAGCTGGAGTCCTAGCCTCTTTAATCTCTCCTCATATGGGACCCATTCCAAACCCCTAATAATTTTAGTTGCCCTTTTCTGAACCTTTTCTAGTGCCAGTATATCTTTTTTGAGATGAAGAGACCACATCTGTACGCAGTATTCGAGATGTGGACGTACGATCGATTTATATAAGGGCAATAATATATTCTCAGTCTTATTCTCTATCCCCTTTTTAATGATTCCTAACATCCTGTTTGCTTTTTTGACCGCCTCTGCACACAGCGTGGACATCTTCAGAGAACTATCCACAATGACTCCAAGATCTCTTTCCTGATTAGTTGTAGCTAAATTAGCCCCCATCATATTGTATGTATAGTTGGGTTATTTTTTTCAATGTGCATTACTTTACATTTATCCACATTAAATTTCATTTGCCATTTTGTTGCCCAATCACTTAGTTTTGTGAGATCTTTTTGAAGTTCTTCACAGTCTGCTTTGGTCTTAACTATCTTGAGCAGTTTAGTATCATCTGCAAACTTTGCCACCTCACTGTTTTCCCCTTTCTCCAGATCATTTATGAATAAGTTGAATAGGATTGGTCCAAGGACTGACCCTTGGGGAACACCACTAGTTACCCCTCTCCATTCTGAGAATTTACCATTTATTCCTACCCTTTGTTCCCTGTCTTTTAACCAGTTCTCAATCCATGAAAGGACCTTCCCTTTTAACCCATGACAGCTTAATTTATGTAAGAGCCTTTGGTGAGGGACCTTGTCAAAGGCTTTCTGGAAATCTAAGAACACTATGTCCACTGGATCCCCCTTGTCCACATGTTTGTTGACCCCTTCAAAGAACTCTAATAGATTAGTAAGACACGATTTCCCTTTACAGAAACCATGTTGACTATTGCTCAACAGTTTATGTTTTTCTATGTGTCTGACAATTTTATTCTTAACTATTGTTTCGACTAATTTGCCCGGTACCGACGTTAGACTTACCAGTCTGTAACTGTCGGGATCACCTCTAGAGCCCTTTTTAAATATTGGTGTTACATTAGCTGACTTCCAGTCATTGGGTACAGAAGCCAATTTAAAGGACAGGTTACAAACCTTAGTTAATAGTTCCGCAACTTCACATTTGAGTTCTTTCAGAACTCTTGGGTGAATGCCATCTGGTCCCAGTGACTTGTTAATGTTAAGTTTATCAATTAATTCCAAAACCTCCTCTAGTGACACTTCAATCTGTGACAGTTCCTCAGATCTGTCACCTACAAAAGCCGGCTCAGGTTTGGGAATCTCCCTAACATCCTCAGCCGTGAAGACTGGAGCAAAGAATCCATTTAGTTTCTCCACAATGACTTTATCGTCTTTAAGCGCTCCTTTTGTATCTTGATCATCAAGAGGCCCCACTGGTTGTTTAGTAGGCTTCCTGCTTCTGATGTACTTAAAAAACATTTTGTTATTACCTTTTGAGTTTTTGGCTAGCCGTTCTTCAAACTCCTCTTTGGCTTTTCTTATTACATTCTTGCACTTAATTTGGCAGTGTTTATGCTCATTTCTATTTGCCTCACGAGGATTTGACTTCCCCTTTTTAAAGGAAGTCTTTTTATCTCTCACTGCTTCTTTTACATGGTTGTTAAGCCACGGTGGCTCTTTTTTAGTTCTTTTACTGTGTTTCTTAATTTGGGGTATACATTGAAGTTGGGCTTCTATTATGGTGTCTTTAAAAAGCGCCCATGCAGCTTGCAGGGATTTCACTTTAGTCACTGTACCTTTTAACTTCTGTTTAACTACCCCCCTCATTTTTGCATAGTTCCCACTTTTGAAATTAAATGCCACAGTGTTGGGCTGTTGAGACGTTCTTCCCACCACAGGGATGTTGAATGCTATTGTATTATGGTCACTATTTCCAAGCGGTCCTGTTATAGTTGCCTCTTGGACCAGCTCACGCGCTCCACTCAGGACTAAATCTAGAGTTGCCTCTCCCCTCTTTCCCGGAGAACCACAACACAAAGGGAAGTTTTTTTCCCCTCCAATTTTAAAAATTTCTAGCCCTCCCATTGGCTCTTTTGGACAGGTGCCCACTCACTTCCTTTTACCTGTGGGCTTGTTAACGCAGAAGGCTGACTGGCGTGTCTATCGAGAAGACCAGCAAGGTTGTGAAACAATGCTGGTGAAGCCATGCTGGTGCTATAAGGATTATGTGCGCCTTGTCCCTCCTTACCTTGAGCAAGACCCTGTGGATGAGCGGGGGGCGGGGGTGGTAATAGAGAAACCTCCCTCCTCAGAGAAGGAGAAAGGTATCTGAGCCTGAGCTCAGGCCGTTTCCCAGGTACAAGCAAAACTGGGGACATTTCCTATTGAACCTGGTCGCAAACAGGTCCACCTAGGGAAACCCCCACTTTGGAAAACTGCATTCAAGATGTCTGGTTGGATGGACCACTCGTGATGATTGGTGAAAGATCTGCTCAGGTGGTCCACCACCCCGTTCTGAGCACCTGGTAGATAGGAGGCTTCCAGGTGAATGGAGTGAGCTATGCAGTACCCCCATAGAATCAACACTTCCTGGCACAGGGGAGAGGAGCAAGCCCACCGTTGTTTGTTTATATAAAACATCATGGTCGTGTTATCTGAGGACTGACACGCATTTGCCATGTAGGTTGTGACAGAACACCTGACAGGCTAGGCTCACCACTCTTAGCTCCCAGACATTGATTTGTAGGGCTAATTCCTCTGGCATCCTGGGGGGCCCTAAGTGAACTCCCCATCCCATGTCCGAGGCATCAGTTACCAGCGTCATTGAAGGGGCGGGCCTTGTGAAGGGGATGCTGGCACACACGGTGACCTGGTCCAGCCACCACTGAAGAGTGAGCATTACTGCTGAGGGAAGAGTGACCACCTTGTCCAACAGGTTACAGCCTGGTATACATACCAATGCCAGCCATGCTTGGAGAGGCCACAGTCTGAGCTGCGCATGTTGCACCATGTAGGTATAGGAGGCCACATATCCCAGGAACCTCAAGCATCTTCGTGCCATGGTGACGGGAAAGCACCTCGGGCCGTTTATGATCTCTTTGAAGGCCTGGAAGTGGTTCTCCGGCAAGGAGGCTCTGGACTGGTTCGAGTCGAGAACTGCTTCTATGAACTCCTTTGTATAGGAGAGAAAGTCGACTTGTGTTTGTTTATCAGGAGCCCCAGGTTCCTGAAAGTGGTTTGTATGAGGTTCACGTGCCCTTCTACCACGTCTCTGGACCAACCTTTGATCAGCCAGTTGTCCAGGTAAGGGTGGACCTGGACTCCTTGCCTGCTGAGAAAGGCCGCCACCACTGCCATGCAGTTCATGAATACTTATGGGGCAGCCGACAGGCAGCACTGTAAACTGCTAGTGTTTGTGGTCTACCACAAACCGAAGGTATTTTCTGCGCCCTGGGAGGATGGCTATGCAAGAGTACACATCCTTCAAATTGAGGGTGGCAAACCAGTCCCCTGGATCTAAGGAAGGGATAATCGAGGCCAGGGAGACCATATGGAACTTCAGCTTCTTCATGAACTTGTTGAGGTTCCACAGGTCTAGGATGGGTCTGAGATTCCTGTTGGCCTTGGGGATCAGGAGGTAGAGTGAGTAGAACCCCTTGCCTCTTAACTCCAAAGGAGCCTCCTCCACAGCTCCGACCTTTAGGAGCCACTGTACCTCCTGGGCTAGAAGACGCTCATGAGAAGTGTCCCTGAAGAGGGAATGGGAGTGAGAATAGGAAGGAGGGGAGGAAATGAACTGCAGGGTATATCCCACTTCTACCATGCAGAGTACCCAGCAATCCAAAGTGATGTTGATCCACACGGTAAAAATGGGACAAACAGTCTACAAACGTAAGGGTAAGATCCAGCCTTGTTCTGATGTGTCATCTTCGGGTGCACCCTCATAAGACCCCGCCGGTTGTTTTGCAGGCGCAGACACGGATGTTGAAGGGGCGTGAGGTGAACGTCTCCTCCTAAAACCCTTGTTTCTCTGCTGACTGAAATCCTGCCTCTGCTGTTGAGGTTGGTGGAATCGGCCCATAGGTTGGGGCTTATAAATGTTTATGTAATGTTATAGTGTTTACGAACCAGGACTGGCACGTGAAGTCCTAACGACTTTAGAGTGGCCCTGGAATCCTTCAGATTATGTAGGCGGGCATCTGTCTGGTCTGAAAAGAGGCAAGTTTCCTCAAACAGCAGGTCCTGAATTGTTTCCTGGACCTCACGAGGGAGTCCAGAGGACTGGAGCCAAGAGCTCCATCTCATCACTATGGCTGTGGCCTGGAGGGATGCCTTGGATACAGCCTTACCTTCCTCCATCGAAGCCGCAAGCTCAGATCTGGACTCTGATGAGAGTTCCTTGAACTTTAACATGGCAGACCATGAATTAAAATCATAACTTAGGAGGGCCTGGTGGTTTGAGATTCTCAGTTGGAGGCTCTGCGTAGAGCAGACTTTTCTCCCCAACAGGTCCAGTTTCCTGGAGTCCTTTGCCTTAGGAGAGAATCCTTGTTGTCCCTCTCTCTCCTGCTAATTGGCAACAGACAACTAGGGAACCCGGCGGGGGATGGATATAAAGTACTCATACCCCTTCGGGGCACAAAGTACTTCCATTCCACCTGCAAAGCCTTGATGGGCTGTAGAATGGCCTCGTTTAAAGGTAGGGCCACTCTAGCTGGACCCGAGTGTGCCAGTATGTCTACCAGGGCCAGGGCTGACTCCTATCTCTTCTGCTTGTACATTCAGGCTTTGAGCCACCCGACGCAAGAGCTCCTGATAGGCCTTGTAATAATCTTGTGTGGGTGCTATGAACATGCCCGCCACTTCTTCATCAGGGGAAGACAATGAGGAGGCTTGTACTGTCATCCGGGCTTTCACGTCTTCGGTTGCTGGTCAGTCCCCTGCGGGGGTATCCTGGGTCTCATCCACTTCTGCACCCGGAACTGAACCCCTCTCTGAAGGGGAAGGTGGCGGTACTCTTGCCTCCAAGGGTGCCGAGTGGGACCGACCCGTGTGGGAGGCTTGGTAGGATTATGCTGCCCACGGAGTCCACATTGGCCACTGTAGTGGCCTCTGCTACTGGACAGGTGGCTATGTTGGCTGGCTCAACCCCTAGGTCACCGGCACAGGATGCCTACGGTCTGGCTTGATGTCTGCTCCATTGCAAGGTATAGGACCTTGCCATCGACTTGGAGCTTGAGGACCCACTTCTGGGTGACCATGGAGGTGCCTTACCCACTCGTGCCGTGGTATCGCGAGAGGAGCGGTGCCTCGATGATTTGCTCCAGGAATGTGACTGGTCCCTCAATGTGGGATGGTGCCGGGGTAGTGACCGGTGTTAGGATTCCAATCGGTGCTGTGATTGCGAGAGGTGCCGTGACTGTGATCAGCGAGGAGTGGAGCCTCTAGAGGATGAGTGAGATACCAGGCAGTGTCTCGCCATCATTGAAGGCTTGCCAAAGACAGGCACTTGCATCCATGGGACAGTTCTTGTGCTATCAGACCTACCTCCGATGGGCCTTGGCTTGGAGAAGGTGCTGGAAGGGACTGAAAGCCTTTTGCTGCCTCATATGCCTCTGGCGTAGTTGACATGGCCAGGGCAGAGTCATGTCTATGGCTCACCCTAGGCGGGGAGTCCATGCTCACCGGACTCAATGGGTCCCTTCCCAGGGCCAGAGTCAATGGCACAGGCTGGTCGCCGCCAGTGTGAGAGTAGCCCAGCACAGGTCTCACTCTGTCTGCAGCTTTTCTCAAAGAGGATCGTCCCCAGTCCAACTTCGTCGTCCTTTTGTTTGGCACTGTTGGTGATGGGCATGAGTATTTGCTTGCAGAGCAAGAGAACAAGAGCGTTCCAGCAACTGTCACAGACCGAAAGAAGGAACTGAGGAGGCAGCAGGTTGGCAGGTGCTTATATACCGCGAAGGTGCCACTCCAGGGGCCACCAGAGTTGACCTGACAGATACCAGTAGTGGGGAAAACTTCCAGGGATGGTGCACACGCCCTATATTGGAATGGACATGAGCAAGCACTCAAAAAAACCCCTCAGATTTAGCTATCAAACTCCAACAAGTGTCCACTGAGTCTGAGCAAAGTGAGATTTATCAAAGGTTTATAACTTGGCCAAATTTTGTCCCCGCTCCACAACATGGGGGCACTAGAGCTTCTCAGTGACATGGTTGTAAGATTTTCTTTTGTCCAGCACAAGCAAAGAGCATATTTTCCCCTAACCTCATTCTTGGAAATGGCCACTCACTTTTAACTAAAACTTAAAAAAAAAATTAAATTAAAATAAAACAAAAAATTACAGCCTGAGGCAAACAGTTGGCATGGAAAATTTCTGCCCAAATAGCTGGAAATTTGGCAATGCTACGAATAAGGGTAAGATTTTGTCATGGATATTTTTAGTAAAAGTCATGGACAGGTCACGGGCTTCTGTGAATTTTTCTTTATTGCCTGTGACCTGTCCATGACTTTTACTAAAAATATGCATGATAAAATGGGAAGGGGCTGGGCGGCTGTGGGGTGGCTGGGAGCTCCGGGGCCCCCACCACCTGTGGGGGCTCAGAGCTCCAGGGTTTCCCTGTCCCTGCAGTGACAGGGAGCTGCAGGGATCCCTCTGCCCCCTCATGATAGGGGCCAGGGAGCTGCAGGGGTCCCTCTGCTGCGGTGGTTGGGGAGCTGCGGGGGTCCCCATGTCACCTGTAGCAGCTGGGAACTTCAGGGTACCCCCCCCCGCCCACAGTGGCCGGGAGCTGCGGCAGGGGCTTTGGGGAAGGGGTTGGAATGGGGGTGGGGAAGGAGAGGGAAGAGGCAGGACAGGAAAGATGTTAGCTGGATCAGCAAAACATAATCCACCCTGCTGCTGCCAGCTTCCACACACACATGCTCTGGGGAGGAGGGCAGGCAGACAGGCGGGCTCTCGGAGCTGCTGTTTAAGGCAGTGTTTACAGTCACTCTCGCTTTGGGGGTGGGGATGTCTGTTGTGTGCATTTCAATGAGCTGTTTCCACAGTTCTCTGAAGTTTATCCAAGTCAAACTGCCCAAGCTTGACAAATAGCCTTGCAGCGACCAAGCCATTGAGCCTGCTCTTCCTGCATCCCCAATCCTCCCCTCCAGCTATACCCTGACTCACACCAACCCTGGGCCAGCCCCTTCACCACTCTTCAAATCTCCCCTCCCTCAAGGGAGGGCCAAACACACCCGCCCTTGAAATCCATCCCCATTGATCACATGCACAGTGTGAAACGCGGGGGGGGGGGGGAAAAGGGAGCTGGGAAAGCAGCAGCAGCCAGTCACAACTTTTCCTTTAACACTGGGAGGGAGGCGAATCAGAGAGAAATATCATGAGGGAAGGGGGAGGGAACAGGGATCTTGGATTTTCCAGTTTACAAAAACCAGGCCTGTTCCCCACATCTCTCACCCTCAACAACACCTGCATGGGAAAGAAATCCCCGATCCTCCTAGGGGACGCGGATGCTTCAACACAGGTGCAGACTGCTGAGTAAATTCGCTCAATAGAAGCCTACAACTCCCAGCATGCTGTACTCCATCTTGCATAGAGCTGCCGCCTTAGAGACGGAGCAGGGCATGCTGTGAGTAGTTGGGAAGAATGTTTGTTAAAAGTGGCAACGTATTTTGTATGAGTAGTTACTTTAAAAAGTTCCTGCCATTACAGCGATGTTGATAGACTTAGTGTAGATCATCATCAGTGTTACTGACCACATAATAAAACATAAACACCTGTAACTATTCCTTAAAAACCCCCTTCGCATTACAGTTTAAAAAAAGTTAATACATTGACTTTTAATAGCATACTATATTACTCTTCATTCTTTACTATACTTTTGTATCGTTGTATGAAAAGATTTCAGTGATGTGGACCTTGGGCCAATGTACTAGTCCTCATGTGGCCCTTGTGGTGATTTGAGTTTGAGATCCCTGCTTTAGGAGTTGGAGCACCTCAATTTTGCACAATTCACTTGTAGAGGCAGCCTACACACCAGGAAGCAACACAGGCAGTATGAGCTGAAAGTTCCCCAGTAAGGAAATGAGTAGGGTGTTACAGCAGAAGGCTGGTTAGATCATTATAAGAAAACCAGAACAAACTTCTACTTTCAGTGTAACTCAGCCAGTACTATAAAACAGACTATCTAGTCAGCCTGTGCTACAAGACTTTCATTAACACTCAGCCAAGTACAAAAGCAACTCCTTTGTGAGATGTCCTACCACTCCAAGCCAACTGCACAAGCAAGTTTAGAGATGTGGCCACAAGAGGCCCAGCAATGCAAGGCTACAAAGAATCAAAGCAAAGGGTGGAAGGTATCCAAGAGACGCTCATAATTTACTGGAATAGTCACATAGGGTAGGCCCCATATTATTACAAACGGTGACAAGGAAAGTCCCCCAGATTCCAAATTGGCTTTTAATTAAAAAAAAAAAAATCTGTGTCCTTGCTATGAAACATTTTTGTGGAACCCACAGCATCTGGTTTGTGCTGTTTCAACCAAAAACAGTCAAGAGATACCTTAACAACTGATAATGGTCCAGAGATGCTTCAAGCATGAGAAAGCAACAAGAGTGGAGTTAAAAACTGCTGTAAGCTTGCTTCTTATACAGCAGTTATTTATTAACTAATGTTCAACAAGTCTTTGAAGTAGGAAAGCAGTATCCCCATTTTACAGCTGGAATGACTTGCTCAGGGTCACACAGTGCGTCTGTGGAAGAGCACATTCTTGTGATCAGTCCACTTTCCAACTTACAAAGGTAAAGTATCTGTGCTTGGAACTGTAATGTACCCCTTTACTGAACAGCTGCATTCTGGATCCTCCCATGCTGAAGCACAGGGAAAGGAATATGGCTTTATAGAACAGCTTTACAGAGGTCTGAAGCACAAACCTGTGAAAGCCCACAGAATGGCTCTCCCAAGTTTTGGAAGAAGTTTTCACGTCCCCTGCCACCTTTGGAGATAGCAGTTTACCATAAAATCCTGCTATATTAATTCCAGGCTCTTTGGAAGCAAGAAAAAAAAAAAAAAAAAAAAAAAAAAGTCAACATTTGCCTAATGGAGACCACAAAACTAGTGAGGATAAAAGATGGCCATAATTCTACAGCAATGGGAAAAAATTATTGCAGTGTCTTTGTAAACTGCGTCAAAATGCTAGAACTTTGGGAGTGATGCAGCTTTTTCATGTTTAATACGAAAACCTTTGATACTCACAAGGAGTTTCAATCCTACTTTGTTACTCTGTTCCATACAGCCAGCATGAGAGCTGCACTTGGCATACAACAGAAGAATTGCCTTCAAAGTGCTAAGCTTCTCTTCACCTTTATTTATCCCTTCTCTGACCATATATCTTCTCCTTATCGGATTTGTTTCCGAGCAAAGGTGTGTATGAGGAAAGGAGTCCAGCCCACAGACTGAGTCTGGGGAATTGTATGCATTATAGATAGAGCTGTTACATACACTTGATCCAAGGCACTTAGTGTCTTTTCACTATGAACCTATGCATGTTTCCCACATGATCCTTTTACCCTGCTCAGCATCCTTCTACCCCCTAAGATTATACAGATTTTGGCAACATTTTCAGCCATTAAACAAAAACAATAAATGTCCAAGGGACTTTCCTAAAAAAAGTTAAAGCTGAACTCCTCTTGGGAAGTTGGGGACATGAACGAATTTGTGCCAGAGGCCTGGGGTGACTCTGGATGGCTGGGAGGATGAGAAGGGGATCCTGCAGAACTTGGGCTTTTCCTGGACGCCTCTGAACACTTCCGGAAGACCTGGCTGCTCTTTCTGCGGGCATTCTCCCTCACCTCCATGACCTGAGCAGACTTTGCAGCTTACAGAGGGGAAGACAAAGACAGAAAGAAAAACCATTAAGGCTTCTCATGCACCAGAATTCCATTCTCTAGGGCTACATGGATAATGGAGGGATTAGTATTCCTGCTCCCTTTTTTCAGGCATAGTTTCCCATCCTGGTCCCTCATGTAAGTCTGCCTCTCATACCTGCCTGCATAAGCTTCAGCTGTTTCTGTCTCTCCTCCTCCATCTTCTTCTTGTAATCTCCAAACATGGCTCGCATGACCTGACGCTTCTTTGCCAGCACGGCCTTGTCACTGCGTAGTGTCTTGATGGCACGAAGAGCTTCTTCAGCTGAATCATTGGAAAGGAGAGACAGGCGAACACAGAATATAAATCTTTCCTTTTGCTCTTTCCCTGCACCACTGCTTCTGCCTCCCTTTCCTTCTAACAAGACACTCTCTGGCTTACTCACCCTGTTTTGGAGTGGATTTCTGTGTCTTCAGGCCAAGTTCCAGCTGTTCCACACACCAGTCCACTTCCCTCCACAGCTGTTTATCTGACTGCTACATAAAACAGAACACAGCAAGGGGAGGAAACTAAATTGTCCAAAAACTAAAACACCATATGTTAGTCAGCAAGGAAAATCAAGGATCTATAGATTTAGGAGTTGTATGTTCATGTTTTCACTCCCTCAGAGCTGGCTTCACTTCATATTCTTGATGCCACTTTATGTTCAGCACCTTCCACCTGATGATGTCAAGCCTTTGCACAAACAGTACTGAAGCCTCCCAACACCTATATGTGGAAGATTTGCTTGCCTATGTTTGTCCAACACTATGGGAGCCTTTGGTCTGACAGCAGTTATACAAACATAAAATAAGTCATTTTCCAGTGGGGAAAACTAAGGAAGAGAGAGGTGAAGTGACCTTCCCAAGGTTGCACAGTGAATGAGTGACAAAATCCAGAAGAGAATCTGGTGTCCTGTCTCCCATTCCCCTGCCTTCCCAGGGATGTGCAAGTTAGCTAGTTAATGTCTGTGAAAATGGAAGTTGCTATCTAAGCACTAAGTGTTATCCAGCACAGCCAATGGACTGGACGCTGGCAGAGGGAGTAGCAGGGTTGCCTCCTAGAATTGAAGTAGCATCATGCTCTAGATCTAACAATGTTGTAACTGTTACACATGTATGAGAATCCCCAAGCTCTTATCACCTCTATGTTCCACAACTTCTTTCCAACAGGCTTTCAGTCTCCTTCAGAGCCTCTTATGTCACGGTTACCTAGGAAAGCTACCCCCTGGTGCCTTATGTACAGTGCCCACCTGAAGGATGGATGCCTCAGGAGATAGGTAAAGGGCTGTGGGGCTTTTCACCTCAGGCTGGTCTAGTCTAGGGCAGTAGTTGTGGAGATTCATCTTCTGAGGTGAGTTTGTGGGTCTCAGTCCAGTTCCTAATGGACAGCTGTCCACATCGCACAAACCACTGCAGTTGTCTGTCTCAACAGAGAGGCCAATAACAGAATGGCCAGACACTGAACCCCTACCCCCACACACACTCTTGGAGTGGGAGCTCTCAAGGTCAGGGTTGAGGCACAGCAGCTGGGTGGTGGAGGAAGCTCTCACGGCTGCTTCCTGTGTTGCAGACTTCACATTCCAGCGTTGCTGATCTGGGACCATTCATGAGACCTAAATTCACTGACATTTTAAAGAAAAACATAACAGACTATAGACTTCAGTACAGCATTAGCAGATGGTAAGGTGTACTTTAATGATCCCTTAATACATGACTCAGAGCGACTGGTGCCTTCAACCTCGTTCCGTGCCATTATAAACCTAGAGACAGGGACTGGGACACAGGAGGTCTTTTGGGCTCTGTTCCTGGCTCTGCGACAGTCTTGATCTTGGCCAAGTCAGTTAACCTCTCTGCATCTCAATTTCACCATTTGCACAATGGGGATAATACCTACCAGCCAGGGATGCTACAAGGTCTAAATCATTACATGCCTGCAAAGTGCTTGCAGACTCTCAGACACGGTTCTAGGGAAGGACAAAGTAACATCAACTTGAACCACCTAGTCCACCCCCACTTGTTAGGTTTCTGGTCACAGTGAAACCCTAATGGGATAAGCAGCAATAAATGGCTATCCATTTCCAGCCTGTACTACCACACAGATTTAGAAACCTCACACATACATTAACTTTCCCTTCCAAGGAAACTATGGAGCCTTAACAGTGAGGTTATGTTTGTTTATTAGCCAGAAATTAATTCACATACCTGCGTGGTCTTGTCCTGGAGGGACAAATCTGTGTCTTCACACCCACTGGCTCCCACCTTCACCTTCTTGCTGACCTCAGCTTCCGCCATCTCCTTCTTACTATTTGATGATTTCTTTTTCTTATTCTTCTTGGGTGCTCCAGTTGCTGCTGTCTTCTCTGCCTTAACCTCATCTTCAGCGGCGATCTTTGGTTTTGGGGTCTCTAAAACGAGAACCTTTCTCCCCAATCCTCCACCCACACAGCCCACAACCTCAGACATGTTAGCCTCCCACAGGGTTGAATGCGTCATTGGTCCGGCAGATAAGCCACCTGATGTCACATTTTCTGCTACACTCTCCGCTCTTTGACCTGTAACAATAGATGGCATCAGGGGGCCATCTTTATCTGGGATGACAAAATTGAAAGCAAACTTGGGCTCTTGTCCAGGGGTGGAAAAGTTCAACACTCCACTCAAATCTTCTAGTTCTGAGGGCCTCTGTTCAGAGCCACCTACCCCCTGGGCCTCTTCCATAGTTCCATTGGTTGCTTGTGGATCCATCTCAGGAAGTGCAAAGCTGAATCGGAAGCTATTATCAGATGGTGTGAACCAGTTTGTTGTTGACTTGGAGGTCTGTCCAGATCGCTTCCTATACACCACGCTCCCTGAAACCTGCACATTCCCTTGCTGTATTTGTGCTTTCCCAGGTTTCATGGCTAGAGAAAAGAGGAAGATTTGTGTTTCTATTAATTCTCCGATTTCTTACCATGTTGGCGCCACATTTAGAACAAT
The DNA here is from genome assembly GCF_002925995.2 of Terrapene triunguis. Lineage (NCBI taxonomy): Eukaryota > Metazoa > Chordata > Testudines > Emydidae > Terrapene > Terrapene triunguis. Next base: position 2,913,255 of record NW_020664418.1, on the reverse strand, counting down.
TCACTTCTATAAGGGACACCCAACCTATGTGTATGCAGAATGCTATTGTATTTTGGTACCAGCAAGGGATTGTGGGCAAGATACCCAGTGCAGCATTTCCATATGGGACTGCCTGACATGCAGAGGGAATGGGGGGGGACTCGCTCCTATTTATTCAGGCCTTGTGCACCACCATCACACCAATCTCACACACAGATCCACAATGGATTCTTGGAGGAGTCCCATCTTCTGCTATTTCATCCTGCTCAGTGCCATGTTAGGCCTTACTCTAGCTGTCGTTAGTAGAGCTTCCAAAACCATGAACTTCTCCTTAACACTGGACCCCACCCCAAAGTGATGCCATGAAGTTCAGACAGATACAGCCTTTACTTCACCCTCAAAACCCCCTTCAGCTCTGGGATTACATATGCTTAAAGGCCCTTCCACTTTAATGGCTTCTGGCTGGCCCCTTAAAGAACAGGACGGGGGAAAGAAGGTTTATTCCTTATGGGAATGATTGGACGAGAAGCCTCAAGAAAGGCCATTTGCTAACACCACATCAGAGGGAACCAAATGGTTCTGTAGACTCCAGGGATGGCCCCAGCCTCACCTGCTTTCTCCATCCTCTTCTGCTCCTCGGCCATCTTCAGTCGGTAATCCCCAAACACGTGGTTCATCACCTGCCGCTTCTTCACAAAGGCAGCCTTGCGGGAGCGCAGGACTTTGAGGATGTGCTGTGTCTCCTCTGCTGCATTTGAGAAGCCAACCGACACAAAGACAAGAAATGGGATCACAGTGAGTCCTACGAACCATAGTCAGGGAGGGAAACAATGGTGCTTCTTCCCTCGGCCAGGTACTCGGATCAGAGAAAAGTCTCAGAGCGGCAGTACTACAGATGTGTCCCAATCTCTATTCTTTGACTGCATGAGGACTGGAATGGCTACTGGTTGGGACACTGGATATTTACACCACATACAGAATTAGTCCCTTATCAGTGGTTCAGAGATAGGGATTTCTACAAATAGCAAGAGTCAGGCTAACTCTTCTATTTAATAACACGAGACTTTAATGCAGGGCCTGGGTGAGTGGGAAAAACTGAGAGAGGTTATTTTGACCTTGTGTTAGATAAGAATGGAACCCAGACTGTAGCAGAAAGTTACTGAGAAAAGAAAGGTATCAGGAAGGAATATGTATAAAAAAGATGCGGTTGTTGATCATTATTGTCTGTAACAAAAGAGATAAATAATTAGGGCAAGCATTTATACAACGGAGACCTGCCTCGGGAGGGGGAATCCCTGTCCGTGTGTACTCTCCCGTGCATATTGCAATTGCTCATAATAAAGCTGCCTCTGGCTTGTTGCTTTAAACTCAGAGTGAGGACTTTGTTTTCCTCCACAGCTTATTATTGCATACATCTTTCTATAGTACCCACTTTGGGGTCCCAACCCACAGTTTGAGAACCGCTGGACTGCAGGATACTTGTATGACCAATAGCATATGAAGCAATGCTCTAATATATAAATGATCAAATCTCATGCTTCTGCATAAACCAATGGCTGCAATGTTCAGGAAGGAATTTTGTATCCTCATTTGCACCATGACATAGTCAGCCAGATGCCTTACAAGGGAAGTTTCACTTTCCTTTGAACCACTAAGTAGTGGTCACTGCTGGAGGCATGATACTGGGCCTGGTGGATCAACAGGTATGAACTCTCAAAACGTTCCTGAATACACCTGAAGCCAGTATTTTAATGGGCAGTAAAGTTTCTCTTTTAAGTGATTTCATCTTTTTCCAGGGACAATGAGGAACATGCTTAAAAAAAATAAACTACAAGCATTTAAGGGGCATCTCTATTGATACTATGCAGCAGCAGTCACTTGAGATTGTGGGATTATACCACAGATAAACTATCAGATACAGAATGTGAGTGATCAAAGCACTGACGGGGATGAAAGCACTGTCTGAGCTGCAAAGCACTGTAGGAAACCTGAAGTAGCTGAGCAATATGTAAGTGAAAGGGCACAACTAAGGGGAAGGGAGGAATGAGGCATAGGGGCTAAAAGGAAAATGAGGAGAGAAGAAACAATGCATAAGGAAGGAGACAGGCAGGATTAAGAGCGGATAGGCAGATGAAGTTCAAAGTAGAACAGATGTTAAATGTGGACAAAATGTTTCATTACATTTTACATTTAGAATGAATTCTAATTATAATTCAATAGACAGAGAAATTAGAAAGGCTTCTGGGTGAACTGAACCAGCACTGAGTTTAGATTTTAACCAGAAATCTTGGGGGAGGCAACATACCTTGTTCTGGGGTTGGATTGAGACGAAGGAGGCCTGTTTCCAGCTGCAAAATACACCACTCCAGCTCATCTTGGAATGTCCCTTGGGGAGTCTGGGATATTGGGAAGTGCACAGATGGGACAATGTTTATTTTTGAAGTGTGGACGTGTACATATACCAACCCCACACCCTTGTAGCTGACACCAAAAAAGGTTGTTTTAAAATTCTCTGGCCTGAGCTATGATAAGATGATCACAATGGTCCCTTTTGGCCTTAAATTCTATGAATGTTGCACATCAGCTGCAAAGCAATGAAGAATAAAAGTACTATGGGCCCTGTATTAATCCAGGCTCAGAGTGAGAGTGGTGGTGGTTTTATGGTTAAATTGTTAAAAGCCTATTTCTGTATCATAGAAATGAGTGACAGAAAAGATGTGTCCACTGTCTGTCATCCTGTCCATTTCTATGCTGTCAGGATTTTCCCTATAGAATTTTTCTAGTTCGATGCCGTGTCTAATTTAAAGGTCCTACTTGATGGGTTCCCACCAATCCTCTTTGCAAAACAGTTTCCAGTCTAACAGATCTCTCAGTCAGGAAATTATCTCCCTTGTATAACTTATACCCCATCCCCAACCACTCTCTCTTGATTGCATTAACTAACTTGTATCTATGTTACAATGGAAAGAGTGAAGTATATCAAACAGATAATTAAATACATTTGAACATACATAATTGAGTTACATTGAACAAACAGAAGACTCACTAAACCCAAAAGATTAGGGCCAAGATTTTCAAAACTGACTAATAATTTTTGGGGGCCTAACTTGAGATACCTCAACAGGGCCTGAATTCAAGAGGGCAGGTGCTCATCATTTTCAGAAAAATCAGGCTTCTTTAAGGTGTCTCAAGTTGGGCTCCCAAAATCACTAGTCAGTTTTAAAAACTTTGACCTGGATTCTTTTTCATTATTACTACAAAAGTGGTAGACCTTAGGATTGATTGACTGTAGATGATTTCCAAGACTTCTTATATTCCTCAAGAATATACCATAGGAAAAAGTTAAAACAAAAATAGTTTGTGTAGGTTTGAAGATGACAAGTTTAAAGATGAGTTAGACATTATATTGGTCCCTTTTTAATTTTTTGAAATATTTTAAATTAGGGTTTCATTTTGCAATCGCATATACTTGGGGATCAATACAAACTTTTTTACCTGAATGTAATACTGTTAGCAAAGTGCTGTACTCTGAACAATATGTTCCATTGCATTTATCACTACAAAAATATGAAAGCTTCAAAAAAGCCATTACAAATATTAACAGATGGACATATGGTCAGCTTGTTGATATGTGGAGAATTGTGGGGAGCTTTGAGGGGGAAAAATGCATGGCAACCTCTGCACAGGGCAGCAGGAAAATGCCTTGAAAGGGCAGGGCAGGTGGCAGTTTTAATTGTATCAATCGACTTGAGTGCAGAAGGCAGAGAAGAGCACACTGAGTTTTTACCTCTTCCATTAGGAAAGCTGGCCTTGCTGATGTGCAGCTCTGGAATCCTCCTACATGGCTCCTGTTACCTAGAATCACAAGACCGTAAGTGAGCTTTTGCTTCCTTTATATCATAGGAAGGAAAGAAGAAATCCGGAGGCAGCAGGAAGCGGTGATGGAAGCACCCCTCGGAGTACTTCAAAGTAACATTTCAGGAGTGGGAAAGAAGTAAAACCATTCTACCTAGTTGCTAGTTTCAGAAAGCTCCCTATTGTGGAGGATTTCTAAGGGTGGGAGGCAAGAATGGGATCAAAACTAAGATGGCTACTTTCAATTGGTGCTCCATCTCTGACAGACTCCAACTTCTTCAGCAACCAATCACTGATGTCATTAGGGGAGGCTGCAGAATGCAAAGTGATTGTTTTTGTCTTTTAATGATTGGCCACATTAGGTGCTCAGCCAACCAGACATTTAGCAGCCAGAGCTGCCAGTGTCCCTTTTTGACCAGATGTTCCAGTCAAAAAACAGACACCTGGGAACCCTATGCTCACGACTGAGGGTCAAGACCCAACAGAATAAAGGATGCTGCCAGTGACTATTGACCCAAGCCACCATCATGATTTAATTATGTCTAGTGCAATAATGTCTCCTACCAAACTCTAAGATCTTACACATTTCTTTAACAACAGATCCCACTGGAGCCACTGCCATGGAGTGTGGGGGAGTCAGGGCCCTGCACCCCCCACTTCCTGCAATTCACCATGACTCTCAGCCAGCCAGTAAAATAGAAGGTTTATTAGAGGACAGGAACACCATCCAAATCAGAGCTTGTAGGTACAGACCACAGAACCCCCTCAGTCAGGTCCATCTGGGGGGCAGGGAGCTTACACCCCAGCCCAGGGGCTCCCTCCATTTCCCCAGTCAACTCCCAACCGAAACCCCCTCCAGCAGTCTCACCCAGCCTCACACTCTCTTCCCCACCCCCCTCCTCCTCCAGCCTTTGTCCAGTTTCCCGGGCGAAGGTGTCACCTGGCCCCAACCCCCCTCCTGGGCTCAGGTTACATGCTCATGTATCATCCCTCAAGTGAAGTCACACCCTGATATCCCCATCACTAGTGCAGACAGTCCCAGTAAAACTCCCACACAACATTCCCAGGTCAATCCGCCCTACTCCATCACAGCCATATCCACAAAAAGACCACCCAGACCTCCACAAATTCAGTACCCCACTTCTCCTCCCCAAAGATTTATGCTCCATTCTATCAACCTACTCAGGGTAAGTCCAGAAAGTAGATAAGCTTTGTTCTGATCAACAAATCAGGGCTCTGGGGAGCAGGGGGAAGAGAGTAGAGTTCCACAGCCAAGGAATCCTTACTGAAAGCACACATCTCCCCCTCCTGCAATGGGGCTACAATTGAGTACTGCTCAAGTGTGCAAAGTGCTATACAGTAAAGAGCCCACAGCCCAGTTGGCAGAGCTGGGTACTGAGACCCCTTGGTCTGGTTAGTGATGCAAGAGATGAACCAGTAACACTGTTAGACTGGCGATGGTTGTCAAAGCTATAACCTACTCCCTGCCAGCCTCAACCCCCATGAGCACTAGGACAACCCCTCTCCCCAACTCTGCCGACAGACACCCCGGGGGGGGGGGGGGAGGGGAGCTCGGCACCGGGACAGCTCCCGCAGCTCTGCAGACAGACACCCCGGCGGGGGGGGAGCTCGGCACCTGGACAGCCCCTCCCCCCAGCTCTGCAGACAGACACCCCGAGGCCGGCTCTGCTCCTCACCTGTCGATGTCGTGGGGGAGAGGTAGTCCGTCCCGAACTCCTTCCCCCACCGCGCTCCTTTCCGGCAGGGTCCGCTCTGCGCGCTGCTAGAAATGTGCTACTTACCGTGTATTGAGCATGCTCAGTACATCTGCTGAAGCCACTGCCCTTCACCCTGCCCTTATACCCGTAGGATTCTGCTGACTGCTTTTGACAGGGATTAAAAAGGGGCAAAGGGGGCGAATCAAGGGGGGTGGTGGCCAGGGTCAAGGCAGGGGGTGGAAATTTACTGGTCTGGGG
>NW_020664418.1:2876072-2907045 GCF_002925995.2 Terrapene triunguis | reverse complement strand
CTCGATACCAAACACATTTTTGGAGTTTGTCTAATGGGTATTTTGAGAATGGCGACTAAGCATCTTGTCATACAGTGAAAGTGTCAATTAAGATTTCTTGAGTAATAAACGTATAAATAAGGCTGTGATACTGGCCATAAACCATGGTGGATTTGTGATTTAAATCACTAGTCATGAAGACTCAATGTAATCATGGTTTTCTAGATAAAAGTGCATTCCTGTTGGTTGTTATAGCCTTAATACATATTCTTCACAACTCAGAGTTAGATCCAATGGTGCCTTATAATTTGTTCTGCTTGTGCAGATACTCTTTATATTTCAGATCCCTGATGTAAAATAGCCAAACTGCATGTCTGAACCTGGGCCTGTGTGATTTCAGTCAGTTGGATAATTTGGTTATTTTTCTTCACTAGTTTGTACAGACTTGTCCAATTGACCCACAAAGAAAAGTTAAAGTTTAGAATATTACTGCTATCCAGTGTGTTAGTTCTTTTATCCTCATGAGTTGGGAAGTAATAGGTTAAGATGGGAGTTTTTAATGTAGTTATATTTCACATACATTGCTCTACTGGTGGTTCTTGCCACAAAATCTCCTCTAATCCAATGGCACTGTAGCCAGGTCGCAACTCACCAGCGCAGCACCTCCTGCTGGTCGTCTAGGGAATTAGCTCTCCAGTGTACAGAGCACCTCCTACTGGCCAGTGTCTCACCTGCCGCTGGCACCCATGTCCCTGCCGGACCCCGGTGCCCTTTACCTTGGGAGGCTGCCCCCACAGTAACCCCTTATTCTGGGTTTCCCCTCCCAGGGGAACCCCCAACCCTCTAAACCCACCTTGCCTCAGTGGCTACTGCCAGTCATCATCTAGCCCCCGCTCACTGGGGCAGACTGCAGTGTAATGGACACTCATCATTGGCAAGGGGTTAGGACTTGCTGCCTTTGCATATCCCGGGGCTGCCCCTCTGCAGCCCCAGTACCTTTTCATAGGACTTCACCAAGGCCTGCAGCCTGGGGGTTTAAAAGGCTGGAGCTTCCCAACTCCCCTTGCCCTTCCCCAGCACTGCTCCACTTCAGGTACCTTACTCCCCTTCCCACTCACTCCAGGGCTAGAGTAAGACTTCTCCAGCTTCTGGCTCACAGCCCTCTTATCAGGGCCAGCTGGGCCCTAATTGAGCACAGCCACAGCTGTGTACCATCCAGAAACATATGTAAGGAAAAGGTTATTTTCATGTTTTGTAAGCAGAGGAGTTAAGACTGTCATATCTTTAGCTCATACCCAATCCATCTCACTTTCTGTTAGCATAATAGCTAATAATTGTTGTTCAGAACACCACAAGGCTAACAGGTACGGCCCTTCGCAGCTCTCAGGAACTGCTAATGGTAAGAATTCACTACCCACAGCAGCGAGAGGTCCAACTTTGCTTAAAAAAAAAAAAAAAAAAAAAAGGCCATCTGATGTAGCTGATTCCTACAGCAGTCTCACATACCGACAGTGTGAGAAACTGCTGCCTGTAGGAATTAGCTTCATCACATTGCAGTGTTACAGGTAGCACATCCCTATAGTTTGCAGTTTCATACACATGTATGTGTGAAAATGCTATCTGTAGGAACATGCTACCCGCAGCAGCGAGAGGTCCAACTTTGCTAAAAAAGGCCATCTGATGTAGCTGATTCCTACAGATAGCAGTCTCACATACCAATGGTGCAGCAGCAACAGGTCCAACTTTGCTAAAAAGGGTATTTCAAGCAGTCTCAAATGTAAAACCAGCCTGATAGCTTTAACAGTGTAACAAGCCTACAAATGGTAGATGTGGTATATCTTGCCTTTAGTAAGGCTTTTGATACTGTCTCCCATGACCTTCTCATAAACAAACTATGGAAATGAAACCTAGATGGACATAATGATAAATAAGAAGGGCATAACGAGTGGGGTTCTCCAGGGATCAGTTGTGGATATGTTTCTATTCAAAATCTTAATGATTGAGATAATGGCATAGAAAGTAGACTTATAAAGTTTGTGAAAATTTAAGGTCTAGAAAACGACCTATGAGGGAAGATGGAAATATGATAAGTTTTCAAGCATGTACAAATAAAGTAGCATATTTTTACAAAAGCTGTTTCTTACAATCTATACGTATCACTAACTGCTACTGATAGCACATTTCTACTCGTAGCAATTTCACATACACTTTAGTGCAAGAAACTGCTATCTGTAGGCATTTGCTACATCAGGTAGCAGTTTAATACAATAGCAGTTTCTTACAATTGTGACAGACCCAGACCAGTGGGGTACAGGAGTCTGGTAGAGGGCAAATATACTGGTCACTGGATGAGTAGTTTTCTGTTCCCTGAGTGACCAGACCTATTGGGATCCAGGAAGTGGGCGGGCGAAGCCCGCCCACTGCTAAAGGATCCCCCTCAGCCTAAGGAGGGGGGGGGGGTCCACAGGACCTGGAGACCAAAAGATTACGGGGGACAACTAATAAAAGAACAGGGACAGGAGTGAGGTCAAAGGGTCAAACGAAGCGAACCAGACGGGGACACCGAGCAGAGAACCCCGGACAGTGCCCACTGCTCCTCAAAGGCATCAAGGGAGCCAGTGGACGCCGCCCAGAGGAACTCTGCCCGGATACGTGAAAGAATGGAGGACCTGAAATACGCCCCACAGTCACAGGAAACTCCATCGGCCAACCTCCTCACTCTGGTTTTATAGATGGCCAGTTTCGCTAGGGCCAGAAGGAGGTTGACGAGGAGGTCCCGCGACTTTGTGGGGCGACGGATAGGGAGTGCATAAATAAAAAGGTGAGGAGAAAAGTGCAACCAAAACCTTAACAAAATATCCGTGAGGAGCCGGAATAGGGGCTGCAGCCTGGCGCACTCCAGGTAAACATGCGCCAGGGTCTCCCTCACGCCGCAAAAGGGGCAGGTGTCTGGGATAGGGGTAAACCGCGCCAAGTACACGCCCGTGCTCACGGCTCCATGAAGGAGCCGCCAACTGATGTCCCCGGTGGGCTTCGGGATCAGAGCAGAATAAAGGCTGGCCCACCGGGGCTCCTCACCCTCCAGAAGTGGAAGAAGGTCCCGCCACTTCGTATCGGGGCGGGACGCGAGGGTGAGGACATGAAGAACATGGAGCACGAGCGTGTATAGCTGTTTCCTTGGCGCGGTCCGGAACAGAACCGGCTGTAGATGGTGCAGCCGGCTCATGGCGAATGGACGGGGAGGGGGCTGGTTGGGTCCATGGGGCAGGGGCCCGATGAAAAAGTCTGGAGGGCTCGGAGTGGAGGGTGGGTGGGGCGTGCCCTCTCGCAGGACCCGGTCGAGATAGTCCCGAGCAGCGGGCGGCAAAGCGGCCCTCACCTCCTGAAGTACGCGCCGGGGAGTACGAGGTCTGGAGAGCCCCATGCGCTGAGCGAGCGTCAGGGGATCCAGCCAGTCTCCCCGGTCGTAGTCCAGGAGGTCTCCGACTTTGGTGACTTCTGCTAGGACCAACCTCTGGCGCACCATGGGGGACTCCGCCACCTGCACACGAAGCTGGGGGTTGTGTAGCAGGGGCTCCGCGAGGAGATCTGCCCCCACGGTGGCCGCCAAGGACCTGGTCACTGAAAACAGTTTCCAGGTCCGGAGGAGGTCCTGGTAGAAGACCGGCAGCTCAGAGAGGCCTCGCGGAAGACCTCTCGGATGGAGACAAAGTAGCTGCCGGTCATATTGGAGCTCTCGGAAGCGGCGCAGGAAGGCGTGCGCCAATACGCTCCATGCCGGACTACCTGCACCATAAAGGAGCCTCTGCAGAGCCTGGAGGCAGAAGACGTGGACCTGAGCATGCAGACACTTCAGGCCCTGCCCTCCCTCCTCCAGGGGTAGATGGAGAACCCCCGCAGAGACCCAGTGCAGTCCTAACCAAAAGAACTCCAGAATCAACGTCCGGAGGGTGGTCAGGAAGCCCGGGGCCAGGACCAGGGTGTTGAGCCGGTACCAGAGCATGGACAGGACTAGTTGATTGAGCACCAGTGCTCTCCCTCGAAGGGAGAGACACTGGAGCAGACCTGTCCATTTCCGGAGCCGCTCCGACACCCTGCCCTCTAAACCTAGCCAGTTCTCCGGCGGAGACGGATGCGTGGCAGAAAGGTAAACGCCGAGATAGAGCAGCGGACCCGCGCTCCACCGGATGGCCTGAAGCGCGGGTGGGAGGGAGCTCGCCTGCCACCCGTCCCCTACCACCAGGCCAGAGCTCTTGACCCAGTTGACCCGGGCAGAGGAGGCCGCCGAATAGATGGTCTGGCAAACCTCCACCCGCACCAAGTCGCCCGGGTCCTGGACCACGAGGAGCACGTCGTCGGCATACGCCGACAGGACCAGCCGCAGCTCCGGCTCCCGCAGCACCAACCCTGCCAACCTCCTACGGAGGAGACAGAGGAAGGGCTCGATCGCCAGAGCATACAGCTGTCCTGAGAGGGGGCACCCTTGATGTACTCCTCGCCCGAAGCTGACCGGTTCGGTCAGGGTCCAGTTGAGCCTGACCAAACACTCTGCGGAGGCGTACAGCACCTGGAGAAAACCCACAAACTGGGGCCCGAAGCCAAACGCTCGCAGAGTGCCCAGGAGATACCCGTGGTCCACCCTGTCGAACGCCTTCTTCTGATCCAGGGACAGGAGGGCGAACGACAGACCATCCCTACACCCGAGTTCCAAGAGGTCCCGGACCAGATACAAGTTGTCAAAGATGGTGCGGCCCGGGACGGTGTAGGTCTGGTCTGGGTGGATCATGTCCGCCAGCACGGACCCTAGCCGCAGCGAGATGGCCTTGGCTACGATTTTATAGTCTGTGCTGAGGAGCGAGATGGGACGCCAATTCCGTAAATCGCGGAGGTCCCCTTTCTTCGGCAATAAGGCGAGCACGGCTCGCCTGCACGAAAGAGGGAGGACCCCGCCCTGCAAGGACTCAGCCCAGACAGTGACAAGGTCCGGGCCGAGGACGTTCCAAAACACGCGGTAGAACTCCACGGTCAGCCTGTCCATGCCCGGAGATTTATTGGTGGGCATGCGGCGGAGGGCTTCTGAGAACTCGGCCAGAGTGAGAGGCAGCTCCAGCCGGTCTCGGTCGCCCGCGCTGACTGTCGGGAGTTCATCCCAGAGCATTCTGCAAGTGTTAGGATCGGTCGGATCCGGGGAGAAAAGGCCTGCGTAGAAGGCCCTGGCCCTCCCGCACATTTCCGCCGGATCCGTGAGGGAGGTGCCGTCCTCTGCTAGAAGGCAGGTGACGTGTTTCTTGGCCCCCTTCTTTTTCTCCAGGGCGTAGAAGAAGCGGGAGCCGCGATCCATCTCCCGAAGGAGGCGGATGCGGGATCGAACAAAGGCACCTCGGGCCCGATGGTCCTCGAGGGTCCGGAGCTCTTCCCGCTTCTCCCGGCACGCTCCGCAGAGGGATGGCTCACCGGGGCTGGCGGCCAGACGCCTCTCCAGCTCTAAGACCTCCCGTTCCAACTGCCCTATCGCCGCATCCCTCCGTCGGCTGGCACCCTGGGTGTAGTCACGGCAGAAGAGCCGGGCGCGTGCACCTTCCCCAGGTCCCACCACTGCCGCGCCGAGGGAAAGGCACGCCGCTGCCCTCGCCAGGCCAGCCAGAACTCCCGGAAGGACGCCACGAAGCCCACATCCTCCAACAAGCTATTATTAAAGTGCCAATAGGCTGGCCCCAGCCTCTCCGCGCAGAGAGAGGCTGTCACGGTGGCTAGATGGTGATCTGAAAAAGGGGCTGGCCGGACGCTGGAGGAGTGGGCCCGGGAAAGATGGAAGCGTGACATATAGATGCGGTCCAAGCGGGAGTGGTACGACCGATGGACATCCACCCGGACAAAAGTGAATGTAGAAACGTCATCCGGGTGGTGGTCGCGCCAGACGTCCACCAGGGAGTGATGTTCGACGATCTCCCGGAGGACATCCGCAGCGGCCTGGTGCTGCTCGGTCCCCGAGCGGTCCCGTTCCTCAAGGTGGCGTTAAAGTCCCCGCCCAGGACCAGGCACTCGCGAGGATCCAAGGTGCCGAGGAAGGCGGACGCCTGCTGATAAAAACACAACCTCTCCGGGCCCAATGTCGGGGCGTAAACGTTGACGAGATTAACCACAAGCCCCTCCATGCGGACCCGGAGGTGCAGCAGGCGGCCTGGCACAGCCTCGGCGACCCCCAGCACCTCGGGCCGTAGGTCGGGGGAGAACAGGGTCGCCACTCCAGCCGTACGAACTGTGAGGTGGCTAAAATAGACCCTTGTCCCCCCACTCCAGCCGCCAGCTAGCTTCAGCGGCCGGATCCGTATGGGTCTCCTGCAGGAAAATCACAGAGTACCCCCCCTCCCGAAGAAAGGAGAGCACCTGGCTCCTGCGGAGACCCATCCTACAGCCCCGGGTGTTTAATGTTGCAAAGATGATCGGTGCCATGAGGAGGGCTGGGGGGATCCTTGCCGGCAGAGACGCTCACGGCCTCCATCGGGCCGCGCAACAATCCGTGACCTACCCCGTGGGCGATTAAGGAGTCACGGAAGAGGCAGACCCGTTGGTAGGCCGCAGCGGCCTGCCTCCCGGTCCTCTTACCCTCCCCCATGAGGGCCCTCGCGGCCCGGAGGATCTGATGAAAATCCCCCCATCGCTGGAGTGCAAGCTGTACCTTGTTGCGGGAGCCACGGACGTCCTCAAGGAACTCCCGTAGCTCCTCTCTCAGCGTATGGGGGGGGTGGGGTTACTGATCTATGGCTTTCCCCCAGTGGGGCCCCTGTCACAGCCCCGTGGCCCACCAAGATGGGCAAGCAGGGGGCAGACCCTCGACGTGGCGTCCGATGGGCCGACGCCACGTGGCCTGCCTCAGATCCTGGCTCAATGGGGGGCGGCGGAGGGAAACTATCAGCCCCTGGTGGGTCGGGACAGGGAAAAACAAAGGCTGCTCCTTGGGGGTCATCCTCTGGGATAAGGAAGGAGACAGCCCCAGGGGCAGCAAAAGCATCACGGGAAGTGGAGGGGACAGGGACAGGGACAGGGTCAGTGTCAAGGGTAGGGCTGGAATCAGGAATAGGGACAGGGGAAGGGGCGATATTGGGATCAGGGTTCCCAGCAGCCAGGCCACTGGGTGGGGGGGGTAACACCCCGCAAATGGGCTCAGGGATTTGCGGGGAGGGAGGCGGGCCCTCCGCGATGCCAGGCTCGTGCTCCAAGGCAGATGGTAAGGCCATGGCATCCGTAGGTGGAGAAGCAACGATGGGGTCCCCACCCGGGAAGGAGGTCGGCTGCCCCTCAGCCATGAGGGAGTCCCCTGGTGACTTGGGTCCCGGTTGCATGGCACTGGCCGTCGCCTCAAGAGGCTCGGCGACCACTAGCGGGGTGCCATCTGCGGCCGGGTTGGTGGAAGAGTCCAGGGGCTCCTCGGAGGCGGGAGCGGAAGCAGTGGGTAAGGGGACGGAACATGGGGAAAGGGGGGCCGAGGTGAGGTCGCTCAGATCGAGGCCCGCTGGCAGAGGGTCGTCCTCCCCCTGGGTAACCGGGGTCAGACCCAGGGCCTCGATCTCCTCATAAATGGAAGGGAGATCACCTTCCACCACCCCAGGGCTCTCCCCGCCTGCACCCGAAGCGACGCTCGCCTTGGTGCTTGCAGGGGCTTTAGATTGTAAGGGGGCGAGAGGGGCTCCATCAGGGGCTGTGACGTTATTGACATAAACTGGGACCATATAGATCGTTGTTGCAACCAAGGTCCTGTAGTGGCACCCAAATCTTGTATAAAGGGGGTCAAATGGGGTGTCTAAGACAAGGTTATGGTTTACTGGTTATGATTAGGCTGTCTATATGTGTGTATCAGTTTTGTAGTTGAAGTTATTATTATGGCTCTATACTGTCTGTATGACAAACTTATGCTATGCTTCTGGGTGACATCCCAGACAAGCTGGGATTAGCTCTGCCTAGCCTGCTTGATGGCCCATTAAGGACCATCAGCTATACAATGGACTCATTGAGAGAAGGCAAATATGCCTTCAGACTCAGCAAAGTATGCAGGGACTGGCCCATGTGACTCCAGGCTCCATTTTGCTGTAATTTTCCACAGTGAGAACAAAGTGGTGTTCTTACACCTGGAAAAGACTATATAAGGCTGATGCCTCATCTCCATTTTGTCTTCAATCCTGCTTCATACCTCTGGAGGAACTTTGCTACAAGCTGAAGCTTTGAACAAAGGACTGAGGACCCATCCCAGCGGGGGATGTATTCCAGAGACTTGATTTGAACCTGCAGTTTATTCTATCGCTGCTGCAAGCCTGAACCAAGAACTTTGCCATTACTGTATGTAATTGATTCCATTTAACCAATTCTAACTCTCATCTCTATCTTTTTCCTTTTATGAATAAACCTTTAGATTTTAGATTCTAAAGGATTGGCAACAGCATGATTTGTGGGTAAGATCTGATTTGTATATTGACCTGGGTCTGGGGCTTGGTCCTTTGGGATCAGGAGAACCTTTTTCTTTTACTGGGGTATTGGTTTTCATAATCATTTGTCCCCATAACGAGTGGCACTGGTGGTAATACTGGGAAACTGGAGTGTCTTAGGAGATTGCTTGTGAGACTTGCGGTTAGCCAGTGGGGTGAGACCGAAGTCCTCCTAGTCTGGCTGGTTTGGTTTGCCTTAGAGGTGGAAAAAACCCCAGCCTTGGGCTGTAACTGCCCTATTAGAGCAATTTGTCCTGAGTTGGCACTCTCAGTTGGGTTCCGCCAGAACCGCATCGTCACAGGGGCTTCCATAGGAAGGGACTCCGGAGGAGGGGCAGTGCTATCCTCCGATGCTGCCACGTCTTCCCCAGCTGGCAACGGTGGACAAAACCCACCCGGGGGCAAAGCGGAAGGTTCAGCATCGGTGCCCCCTTTCCTGGTCTTCCGGGGGGCTACCGCATCAGATGGAAGGAGCGGAGCTCGAGCCTTCCGCTTGCCCCGCTTCCCCTGTACTAAGGACCAGCCCTCCATGGCATCATCCGGGGGCTGGCTAACAGGAGTCGGGTCAGGGAGCAAGAGCGAAGGCTTAGGGACTCGGGGAGGCAATGGTGGGATAGCATGTAGGAGGGAGGATTCTCCCTGGGGTATGCCCTCTTCTATGCCCGGCGATATCCCTACCTCACCCTCCTCCACAGGCCCCGCCACATCGCAGGTGGCAGAGGCGGGGCCCTCCTGCTCGTCTAGGCGCACTGGGGGAGAAATCCCTTGTGCCCGAGCGGGAGCATTGGTGGGCCGGAAAGGAGGAGGGGTGGCTTCGGCCGCGGGGCAGCTAGGGACACCGGCGATGACGAGGCCGGCGCCCTGCTGGGGCTCGGGGGTCCCGGGTGTCCCTCCGTGCCGGGCCAAGGGGCAGTCCCTCCAGACGTGTCCCATCGCCCGGCAGAGGTAGCACCGGGCCTCCCCCGTTGAATAATGCACCCGGTAGCGGGCCCCCTGGTAGGGGACCAAGAAGGACCCCTCGAGTGCCTCACCGTCACGTGCCACCGGCGGCAGTTGTAACTGTACCTGCCGGTGGAACAAAAGGACATGACGGAGGGCAGGGTCTTTGCAGCCCAATGGGAGAGGGCTGACCACAGAGATCGGCCTCCCCAAGGTAGAGAGGGCGGGTAACAAGGCGGCATTTGGAAGGAAAGGAGGGACAGAAGTCAGGACCAGTCGGGCGCCCAGGTCTTCTAGCGGCTCCAGGGGGAGGTACACGCCCCCCACCGCCAGGCCCTTCTCCACTGCCACATGGGCGGCGGCCTCCGATGCTAGGAAGAAGACGACCTTTCCGTACATCTTGGAGGCCGCCACAATGGCCATGGGACCCACCACCCTCGCCATGCCCGCACGTAGGTCTCTACGTGGGGCGAGGCGGGTACCAGGAGGCAACGGACACTGTGCTTCCTGGTCAAGGTGGGGAAGGGGCCCCGGCCGCTATAGATGGTAGCAGAGGTGGTGGTGGATGGGGAGATGACGTAGTGGCAGGCGGGGGGGGGGCCGCCACCACCTGGGCGTATGCCCTGGGGGCTGGGGGAGGGACTCCCACAGAGCTGGTGGAGGGAACAGCAGGGAGGGACGCCGCGGCCAGTTGCGGGGCCGCGGCAGTGGGGGCACCCCCTGCCATGGAGGGTCTGGCTTTTTTAGCGGGGCCTTTACCCTTCTTTGTGCCCTGGCCCTTCCTGCCGGCTGGGAGGACTCCCCCAGAGTCAGAGGGGGCGAGGGACGTGGCAGCAGCGGAGGTCACCTCATTACCCACCGCTGCCGGCGCTCCAGCAGGGGTGGTAGCAGGTGGCTCGGCAGCGGCGGTTGAGGTAGAGGCTAGGGGGGACGATGGTGGGGCGGGTGGAGGAGGGGCAGCAGGGTCTGCCCGAGGGGTCCCACTCTCCTCGACCCCCGCCATAATGAGGACGGGGGGAGAGCAAACACTGGAGGGGGGGTAGGGAAGAGGGAAGCAGGTCGACCACTCCTCCCCGCTAGGCTGCAGGCAGGGGAGGAGGGCGCCAAAAAAAAGGGAGGGGGTGGATGGGGGCTATCAAGGGCTAGGGGTCAGTCACCGACTCAGGGAAGGTTTCCGGCTCCTCTAGTTGTACCAGGGAAGGGAGGATATAACAGCATTGGGGGGTGCAGTGAAACAGGGTCAAACTAAAACGGGGAGGGGCACAAGCACATAGGAGGGGACATGGGCGCACGAGGGGAGGGGCTAATCAGGGCAAGGGGACCACAGGGAGAAGGGAGCAACCAGGCGGGGAGTGGGCCAGAGGAACCACGGGGCTAGCTTCAGAGGCTGGGGCGGGTCAAACAAACAAAGGCTGCCGAGGGAAAGGGCGGGGCAGGCAAACAAACTGGAGCTAGCGAGGGGCTGGGACAAGGGGGAGGAGCAAAAGGCAGCAAGGGGCAAATGGGTAGGCAGCAGGGGCAAAGCTGGGGGCTTAGTTCAAAAGGGGGTGGCAGGGCACATGCACCCACGTGCGCTTGTAACAAAAAGAAAGTCTTTGGAAGCTGGCTGCTGTATCAGGCCTAATGGTGGCAACAGGGCGTAGCAAGCCTCGGTGAGCAGCTGAAATCCCAGAGGCAGGAGCTCAAGGTAGATGGTAAGTAGCCAGTGGGGGTGGTGGAGGGGGCAACAATGATGGTGGTGGTGGTGAGGATCAGGGGGGGACAGGACACAGATGGACCAGGGGGCAGGCTCCACACCACACCCCCTGTGTCCCCACAAACACAATCTAGATCCCCACCACAAGAGCACAGTTCAAAAGTTACTCAGTCCGGGAGGGCCCCCTCCACGGTGGTCTGTAGAATTTCTACGCGCTCCCACACTGGCAGATGGTCCTCTTCTTCTCCTCAGGGCTCCAGCAGCTCCCCAGCAGCAAACGCAGCAGCTCCAGGCGGCAGTCTGTTGGCCAGCAGGAAGGACCCTTCTCAGGTGGAGGTGGTGGTGGCATCCTCAACAGCAGGAGCAATGGCTGGGGTCTCTCCCTCCCCTCCTCTGGGGAGTGGGCCAGCAGGCCCCCCCCAAGGGGCTGTAGCTGGAGCAGCAGCAGCCAAGGGTGTGGGTGGGTCTAGCAACCAGCCAGCAAGCAGGTAGCAGAGAAAGAGGAGGAGCAGCCTCCTCCCTCCAGGCCAGAGGGCTACAGGAGAGTGATCAATTAGTCCCAGGTCAGACAGGGTTTCTGTTCCCTGAGGGACCAGAGCAGGGGCTGCACTAGAGTTATCAGAAACCTGCTAGAACCAGTTAAGGCAGGCAGGCTAATTAGGACACCTGGAGCCAATTAAGAAGAAACTGCTAGAATCAATTAAGGCAGGCTAATCAGGGCACCTGGGCTTTAAAAAGGAGCTCACTTCAGTTTGTGGTGTGAGTGTGAGGAGCAAGAGGCACAAGGAGCTGAGAGGGTGTGCTGCTGGAGGACTGAGGAGCACAAGCGTTATCAGACACCAGGAGGAAGGTCCTGTGGTGAGGATAAAGAAGGTGTTGGGAGGAGGCTATGGGGAAGTAGCCCAGGGAGTTGTAGCTGTCATGCAGCTGTTACAGGAGGCACTATAGACAGCTGCAGTCCACAGGGCCCTGGGCTGGAACCTGGAGTAGAGGGCGGGCCTGGGTTCCCCCCAAACCTCCCAATTGACCTGGACTGTGGGTTCTACCAGAGGGGAAGGTCTCTGGGCTGTTCCCCAACCCACATGGTGAATCTCTGAGGCAAGAAAATCCACCAATAAGCACAGGACCCACCAAGATAGAGGAGGAACTTTGTCACAAAAGGTATTGCAAGGAAGAAGAAACCTAACTGAAACCTATCAGATTTAAGGCTTCTTTATGAATGCCAAACTTGCTAAGATTCACCACAGTTTAAGTCCTATCATTGTCTGATTGACCTGAAGTATCTCAGACACGGTCTCCTCTACCTATGAGGGGCATTTCAGATACATTTTCTTGGTGGTAAGTTCAGAATCAAGATCAGGATTAGAATGGAAACTTTCTCAGCCTTCTATAGAGTCAGAAAGCTAACTGACACATCAAGTGAAGATAATTATGAGAATGAGCAGATAAGCAATCATCTAATCCCATACAGAGCTTCTAGTGAGGACATAAACCCTGAGAGAACCCCGCACCTCAAGATGGAATGGTGTCCAGTTACATCACTGCCATTTTGGATACATTCCCTACAGCAAAAGCATCTCACCTCATCACTGA
The DNA here is from genome assembly GCF_002925995.2 of Terrapene triunguis. Classification (NCBI taxonomy): domain Eukaryota; kingdom Metazoa; phylum Chordata; order Testudines; family Emydidae; genus Terrapene; species Terrapene triunguis. Next base: position 2,894,358 of record NW_020664418.1, on the reverse strand, counting down.
CACAAAGAAACTAACAGACCAGCAAGCTGTGTAGCATCCTCGGGAAGCTCTCCAACCATATTAGTTTAATACAGATGGTAATATATACTAGAGCCTGTAAGACCCACTTTGCATGTGTATATAGTTCAAGAACAACATTGCTTTCTGTTGCAGAATGAAGTCCATGCACCCAGCAGACAAAATCACTGCCCACGCAGCAAGACAGCACAAGGAACCAGCAGCTCCTGCTTTTCATGGGTTTGTAGACAGCCCTGAGGATTCAGCCCAGGAGGAAAGTTGGTGGTGAGGGTCTCATCCCAGGGAGCAACACAAGGCACTAGGGCTGCCCATGGCCTGAGCGAGGTGGTGAGTACTCTGCTTCGGGGTACAGGAGATCAAGGGTGTGACATGAACTCACGGCCCTTGGCTGACAGTACCAGGTACAGACATTGCCCCCTCCCCAGGCTCCCAGCCAGATTGCAGGCTGTCAGCAGAGCTGCTTCAAGGCCACTGGGATTTCTCTAGAAAATAGGCAGATGAACATTGGGAAGTCGACACTCTGGCATTAAGAGGCCCTATGGTGAGAGACAAAGGGCACAGCCAGAGGCCTATTCTGGGAAGTGAAGTTAGTGGGGTGTGTGTGTGTGTTGTGATATGCACATATGCCTATGTGGGCACATATCGACACAGAACAGCGCATGGAGCAGCTTCCCTTTCCTCTACAGCAGGGCTCAAATCCAGTGCTCAAGAGAGAGGACAGAGACAGACAGGCACCTCATCCTTCAGGTGGCTCCATCGTAGAGTGATCCCAGCAGCAGAGCTCCACCCACTCTTTTACCTCTTGTCTAGCAGAGAGCTGACAAACTCATTGCAGGCAGGGCTGGCAACTGAAAGCAAGGGCTGCTCTGGAACATGCAGTTTTTTGGTACTTTCAAGGGTGACCCAGGAGGAAGAAACACCAAGGTCTTAAAAAAGCGTTCTTTGAGAGGGAGAGGACAATGCGGCTGCCAGCAACCACTGAGCATGACGCTTGGGGGAGCTGGTAGTTGGCACCAGGGTTGGGGGAGTGCTGCCAGTCCCAGGTGAGTCTCTGGTTTCATATAGTGAAGGTGTCCTGACTCCAGACCCGTTCACCTGCGATGTACGTGGCTCGCACCTGTAAGCTGTTGTCCAGTAGCAGGAAATCTGCAGCAGACAGAAGAGAGGAAGCAGGAATCAGAGGCAGCAGGAGGGGTGCTTGATCTGTTGGGGTTGCCATGGGAAAGGACTGTAAGGGTTACATTTCCTGCTGATGGAGGAGACATTCCAATACCCATGGAGACTGCAGAGGATTTACAGTAAGGCACGTACCCCAAACAGTGGTAGAACTGCCCCTACCCAGGCTGGCAACTCTGCCATTCTGGGGAGGGGCAGTTGCATCTTGAGTCTGTACAGGGGGAGTGACCTCCCCTGGTTTACAGACTGCCACAGGGACTAGACTGCACAAGAGGACTGGATTCAAACAGAGACAATAGGAACCAAAGGAGCCATTTCCCAATCCAAGTGCCAAGGCCAAGCTTGAGAGGGCATGTTACTGAGCCTCAGCCAGCAGACACCAGCTATGCCAGACCCATCCTGTATCAGTAGGAGGCGCTGTAGGGAATGGTGTAGCAGCCCCAATGGTGAGGCAGCTCATAGGTACGTCAGCCTCAGCTCCTTCTAGGAGCCACCCCCATGGGGAATGGTGATGGTGGGCTGGGGAGCTCACTGCTACTCCAGCCCTAGCCTCAGCCACCAGACGACACTGTGGAGAATGGTGAAGTGGTGCATCAACCTGCAATCATGCCGATACCTGCATCGTTGTCATAGTTCAGGGTCCCCTTTTGGTGCTCAATTCCCAGGAGCTGGGCAGGATGGAGGGATGCTGCCTCCAGGGCTGTCTCCACAGTGCATCCTTTGGGGAAGAACAGCACCTTGTTATGGCAGTTAACAGACATCATCTTTCAGGACCTCTCCACTGCTTCCCACACCGGGCAGCCCTTCAGACAAGGCAGGGCTGCTGGAGCAAGGTGCCAGCTGAATCAGGGTCCTGCCAAGATACTGACAGCCATCTCTGTGGGAAATGGAACAGCAGGGGGCTGCTGGCTGCTAGCCAGCCACACGCTGAAATCAGACACACGGGATCTGTTGTGACTACTGGGCCCATAACATTTACCCCCCTGGGAAGCTGAAATGTACAAAAGCACGTGAAAGCTCATAAGACAACACGCTAACCAACAATTTTTGCCTACTTGGAAATTAACCATGAGCAATAGGTTAAGTTGCCAATAAATGATTATAAACAAGTGCAAAAGAACCAGACAAAGAAGCTAGGCTAGTCCAAACATAAGGAGACCTGATGGTATGATTCAAGGACTGTGTTGAAATCATCCTTGGTAAAAACAGAAGATGTGGAACCAGAAGTTAATGGACCAAAATTGGTGTGAGGGATATTGGGTCTAATTGGTAGAGAAAATAAGGGGGGGGGGGGGGATGAACTATGCCACCAACATTTCCCCTTTGGGGATTTCCTTTCAAAAAAAAAAAAAAAACCCTCTCCCCCCCCCCCCCCGAATATCAGGGTTGGAAGGGACCTCAGGAGGTCATCTAGTCCAACCCCCTACTCAAAGCAGGACCAATCCCCAATTTTTGCCCCAGATCCCTAAATGGCCCCCCTCAAGGATTGAACTCTCAACCCTGGGTTTAGCAGGCCAATGCTCAAACCACTGAGCTATCCCTCCCCCGCGCATCTCATTTCATCTCCCCTCACCCCAAGATAGAAGGAGCAAACCAGACTGAAATACTTTCTTCCAGGCAGAATGCCAGCTGGCCTTGCTCTCCATTAAGGAACTTGATTTTCAGAACTCTCAGGTGAAAATAATCACAGCATTATGACACCCAGTCCTCAGTGGGGATACTTGATTGCCAGCATCGCAGAGATGCACAAGATCCTGTTTTGTCTCCCTTCCTTTCATGTTGTTCCCTGCACCGTCCCTCCTCCTGTCCTCTTTCTTATTCTCTTGGCTTTCTACCATCCTGAAATCAGCTGCACTGCATCAGCACAGCAAGATGAGCTGACCACAGCCTTGCCCCATCTAAGGAGAAAAGACCCAACCAGGTGACATCCTTGACCGGAAAGTGAACCAGGGTCCAAACAACAGGGGCTGTGGTCAACCTGCCAGCCAAAGCATCCATTTGAGACTGACCAGCCATCCAGGATTCCAAAGACATCAACAAAAGCCGTTGTGACATTGCTCCATATGATTTTATGGAACTATGCTGATGAGTGTGAATATAGACTTTAAGGTCAGAAGGGACCATTATGATCATCTAGTCTGAATATAATGTAACTGGAATATGCTTTATGCAAAAGGTCTCTTGTAAGGTATCATTACAAAGCTTATAATCTACTGAGTGTGTTCATCTTACTTGTATGTATGTATCGTATCATTCCTGTATCTAAAACTAGAAATAGGAAGTTAACTCTGAGGTCCTATTGTAACTATGCAAAGTGTGGGCCATTAATGGTGGTTTAGAATCTTGATGGCACCCATTGACTAGGACAATTGGCTGTAGATGGTTTATTTACCTGCAAGCCTTCTTGTGGATGTGGGGACCAGCCTGTGGGTAATGAAGAATGAGGTTTTACAGTGACGTGACCATGTCACCTGATACTGTAATCCATCTTAAACCTGGCGCTTTTCCATTTAGAAGGAGGGGTGGGAACCCAGAGAGACACAGGATTCCCGCCTTGGGCCAAAGCTATAAAAGGGGGTGGAACAGAACAAAGGGGGCTGCAGTCATGAGAAATCCCCCAGCTACCACCTGAGCTGGAACAAGAACTGTACCAGGGGAAAGGATTGGGCCCAGACTAGGAAAGAGTCCAGTCTGTGAAAGAAGCTTATTGGAACATCTCTGAGGTGAGATTTTATCTGTAATCAGTTTCTTAATGTATTAGGTTTACACTTGCATGTTTTGTTTTATTTTGCTTGGTAACTTACTTTGTTCTGTCTATTACTTGGAACCACTTCAATCCTACTTTTTATGCTTAATAAAATCACTTTTGCTTATTAATTAACCCAGAGTAAGCAATTAATACCTGGGGGAGCAAACAGCTATGCATCTCTATCAGTGTTACAGAGAGCAGACAATTTATGAGTTTACCTTGTATAAGCTTTATACATAGTAAAACAAATTTATTTGGGGTTTGGATCCCATTGGGAGCTGGGTGTCTGGGTGCTAGAGACAGGAGCACTTCTTAAGCCATTTTCAGTTAAGTCTGCAGCTTTGGGGTGCGTGATTCTGACCCTGGGTCTGTGTTGGAGCAGACTGGTGTGTCTGACTCAACAAGGCAGGGTTCTGGAAGCCCAAACTGGCAGAGAAAATGGGCTCAGAGATAGTCTCAGCACATTAGGTGACAGTCCCAAGGGGGTCTCTGTGACCGAACCCATCACAGCCGTATGTTCCCCACCTTTTCTGTCCTATCTCCCCTCTACCTTGTGTGGGTCTGTCAGTCAGACACAGGAGAAATGAATACCCTTTTCACATCAGGACTGAATGTAAATTTAACCCTTTTCTTTTCTCAAAGAAAGGTTGTTCTGAAAATGAGACTAATATTTTTCTCCAAAAGGAGAGCGACTTTAATCAAACCCTTTAAGCTTGTTTTGCATAATCACTCAATTTCAGTATAATTGCTTGTTTTTATTTCTTGTTCCTGATCAATAAACATTCAGTTTTAGAATGAATGCTTTTGCGTGTTTACCAAGAAATTGAATACACCGAGGCCCCGGTCGAGAGACCCTGGACCTCTTTGCATCACTCATTTTATGTTGGACAGTGGAAGAGTTTAACACTTTATCTCTTCTGACCCTTGAAGTTAATATGACAGGTCCCAACCCAGCCTGGTAACCCCCTTCTCCACCCCCCTTTTCAGGGAGCAGAGTGAACAATCATACAGAGAGATGGACACTTTGCTGAACCACTGGGGACACAAGGGACACACATGTGAGCAACTCAGACATAGGTTTTTAATAGTTACTCTTGGATGATGCTTGCGGGGAAAGGCCCAGAGGGGTTGCAGGAGAGGGATGAGCAGTTGCAGTGTGGCTGGAGAGAGGAAGGGAGGAATCAGAAGTTGTGGACAAGATTATTCACCTTTGGTCCCTTTGCACCTGTGACTAAGGAGGAGCTCGTTTGTTCTCACTGCGGTAAGAGTAAAGCCTAATCTCTCCCTGGCTGGCACCCAGTGTGGCTCTGCCTGCTAGCTGACCTGGGACTCCAAGAGGGCTTGGAAAGAATGCCCATAGCCAGCCTTGTCTGGGGAGAGGATCTCCCTCCTACGCTCTCTGGATATGTGTAGAGACCTTTGGCCCTAGGAGAAGTGATAACAGCAAGGGGCACTGTTCTCCATCCCAGAGCCCGCAGGCAGAGAGTAGGTGAGTTGGGCTCACCTGTGGCCTCCAGGAAGTGCCGAACACAGGAGTCCATGGTTGCTACGCTGCCACTCAGGGTCTTCGTCCCTGAGCAGGAGAAGAGACAGGAAACTGAGCAGATCCACCAGCCATCTAACAGCAACGGTCCCCGTAGGGTTACAATCCTATTCCACAAGTGGAATGAGTCTGAGGGCTCTCAGCTTCGGCTCCAGAGAAGCCATGGCAGATTTTGGCAATAGGCTGGGGTCGCAGGGGGTGTGACAGGGCAGGACTGAGGAGTATGGTTGGAGGGAGGTTCTGGACTGGAAATTACAGGTTGTTAGAGGTGCATGGCCAGCTCCCGCTCACCCCATGCCTGACTCTGCCCAGTGCTCCTGGCACCTCACTTTCATGGGCACCACAATCCTGGGAGGGGGTTGGGCTTTAATGAGGGATGAAGTAGATGCTATTGTCCCACATAGTGCAAGGAGACCTCCCATAATGGCAGAGGGTGTGCTTCATACCAGTGCCACTTGAGATGTGGCACCATTTTCTCATATGTCCTCCCCAGCCTTTCCCCTTACAAGGTACCACACCATCAGGGGTCAGGATTTCAATCAGCCAGCAGCAGGTGAGACACAGCCAAAGGGCGCTCCCTTCTGGGCCAGGTGACAGCGGGCTCCCTCATGGCACTGCCAGCCTTTGCTAGCTCAGCACACACGGGGCTCACACCTGCTCTGCAGCCAGTGGAGCCATCTGGAAGGCCCAGGGATCTACCTTAAAAACACACACGGCCCTAGGTGGGGGCTGAAGGTGACCAGGCTGCGTATGGAGTGCTCACCTGCAATGTATGTGTTCAGCCCGTCCACCTCGATCACCTGCTGGCCCAGGGTGTGCTTCCCTGGGGCCAGCCCCATTCCAGCAATGGCGTCTGTCACCAGCACCAGGCCTAAGGGGACAAGGAGGGGCCACGTTAGCTCTAGCCTTCAGCCCAGCTTTGCAGGGGGTTTCTCTCCAGTTCTTTGGCGCAAGTCCCAGGCATTTCGCTCTGCTGGGAGTGGTAATGGCAGCAGTCAGGATGTCTGTGACCCAGCAAGGAGGACTCTCCCGAGAGCACTGCGCCTTCTGGGTGCAGGGCTGACTGTAGCTTAGGAAAGTGGGGAGGAAAAGAAGATGGAGAAGCGGGGAGAAGACAGTTTCACAAGACAAGCACAAAGCTTTGGGCAGGTCACACAGAGGTTTGGGCTGAAGGACCAGGCTATGAGCTGGGTAATTCTGAGCCACAGGGAACGTGTACGTGCAGTAGTGGGTGGGGAGTGACACTGGACTCTACTCGTGAGGGGCCATTGACACACAGGATTCCTTTCACACAGCACTGGAGAAGGGTGCAGGGGTGCCCTGGTGCCTGAAGTCCCCTGGTTATCCGCAGAACAGGTAGAGCATGGGCGGTGACAGAGCCACTCTTCACCTCACATTGGGCTACCAATGGGCCTCCCCCAAGCTGGGAGGCCTCATCCCCAGGGCAAGAACTTGGGACATTCTCTGGGCATCTCTCCTGAGATGGTCAACAAGGGTGCAGTTAGCCCCACTCTCCATGACTGTGTGCTATGCAGACATCCATTCTTTGGGAGCTGGAGGGAGTCCCAACAGCACAGGCCATACCTCAGAGAGACTCCGGGAGCCTGCTCCTCCCCACACTCCTGACCATAGAACAGCCTTTGGGCAGCTACAGCAACTGCTCACATGGAAACAATAGCAATGAATCATGGGTTTTCAGCTTCTTTTAGCAGGAACAAGGAGGAGAAACCAGCACCATGTGACCAGCAAATGATGCACAGGCCATACTGGTCTGAAACCAGTAACCTAGAGGTGAAAGCTCCCACTATCCAGAGTCAGCCAGGCCCCTGACACACACCATTCTTAAGTGGAAGTAATCCCATCTGGTACCATTTGAGAAGGATGCTGCACGTCAGCTGGGAGAAAAGCAATCCAGATGGGCACAGCATTTGGGTTCAGAGGTGCTATGTTGTCCAGACCAAGGGGATCCCCAGTGATTCACCTTTGGGGTGCGCTCGATGCGCAATTCTCAGAGCCGCAGGGTTGGTGTGGATCCCATCTGATATCATGCCATAGAACACCCTCCGCCTGGCAGGAATCTGGTCACTCGTCAGCAGCCCCACAATCCCAGGATCGCGATGGTGGAACTGTGCAAAGGGATGAGAAAACAGGTGTGATGCCTGCCACGAAGAAACCCACAGGCAGCCAGTGCCCCGTAGATGCCCCAATTTTATAGGGACAGTCCTGATATTTGGGGCTTTGTCTTATATAAGTGCCTATTGCCCCCCACCCCGTGACCTGATTTTTCACACTTGCTGTCTGGTCACCCTAGTGCCCTGGCTAGGGGGTGCTGCCATGAAGGCAGCAGCTGGACGTAGTGACAATGAAAAGGCATGCATGGTGATATAACCCAGACCCACTCAGGGTGGCACTTTATCCCCCACTAGTGGTGGTTGGTCCATGTATAAAGTTTGATGAGGCTGCTACAGTCTTAGCTAACAAAGCTGTGTCTTCATTTCTGGCAATAGGGGCTTGTGCGTTTAGACCCAGAGTCACTTCCCCTTGCCGACAACCCACCCAGATGCGTGGCAGAGAATAAATGTCCGTGGAGGAGAAGACAAGCCAGAGTGAGCCACGGGCAGGCAGTGGGCTCCCTCAGTTACTTACAGGTAACATGGCATTGAAGAGATGGGTGATAAAAGTAGCACCATGTCGGACAGCTTCCTCTGCCTGAGACAGATTAGCCACAGAATGTCCTGCGAACAAAGAGCACCAGGTGACTTCTCTTGCTATTTCCCCCTTTACTCTCTCCATTTACTCCAATAACACCCAGGGGCAAGTGTACTCAGTCCACAAATCACTAGAAGTTTGCTGGAAATCCACCTATTATTCAATCATGCTACACTCCAGTTCTGACAGCCCCATTCAGAACCCGGCTGGAGCATGGAAGTTCCAGTGCCAGTGGTTGAGATGAATTTGGATCCCTACTGCAGTGTACCATGGCTTCCAAGGACTTCAGAAGAGAGACAAGGTGGGTGAGGTAATATCTTTTACTGGACCAACTTCTGTTGGTGAGAGAGACAAGCTTTCGAACTTACATGGAGCTCTTCTTCGGGTGCTGAGGGTGCTGATGAGACCTCCGGGCTTTGTTACAGCAATGGAATTAGCTTTTGTTTTGCCCAATGAAGATGAGAACCGTAGTCCTTTCCAGGGGCCCCGAATCCTACTAGAGGCAGAATTTGCCCTTCTGGATTTTTTTTTTTTTATATGGCCTGTAGGGCAGCGAACGCTATGGCCGATTATATACAGATTTGTTGCATAAACCCTTCTTTTGCATGGTTCATCAATTTCAGCCCAAAGAAGAACAACTCAGGGGAAGGGTTAAGTTTTTCTATCCTTGATCTCAGCACCAAAGGGGAGCTTGTGAGGAGAACATGAGAAAAATACAGCCAGTGCTCTGCACACATAGCTTCCACTTAAAAAAAAAAAAAATGGACTGTGCTAAATTTTCCAGAGATTAGTGATGCCTCCATTTTTGGGTGTGTAACTTGAAACACAGTAAGAGGCCCTAGTTTTCAGAGGGCAGGTATTCTGCACTTTCTAGAAAGCAGTCCCATTTAAGGTGGCTACAGCTGGACACTTAAGCCTTTTTGTGCAAGGAGAATTCAAACAGGTTAACTTTAGAAGTTGAACCTTTGCATGTGGTTGGCCCTCACTGGGGTCTTAGCTAAGTTTAAGACAAGTAAAGGTCAGGATCATATTCTGTCCTCAAATACAGATGGCCCACCCACCCCACTCCTACATCTTGCTGGGGTCAGAGTTGCTCACTCTTATCAAAGTGGAATTTGGCCCTTATTTACAATCACTATGAAACACTAAGATACGCACACCGTCAGATATGCCCACCCAGTTTAGAGCCATGTTACAGAGATGACCTTTTGTGCTTCTGTTTCACTGCAGGGCTCCAGAGCTCTGAAGAACATTGACTCTGCACAGTTGTGGACATGAGGAGTGGAAGCAGAAAGGTTTTTCTTTGAGGTTGGAAAAAGACAGAGGGAAATCCAATGCAGATAGCTTGCACTAATGCACCATTACGGTTACTATGCAGCTGATAGCGTTCTCATATCCATGTTGGCTTGAACACACTGCATGCACTTTGCACTACAGACAGTGGCCTGATTTGCTAGAGTAACTCCATTAACCTCAATGCACCTGCACTGGCATGAGACTAGTGTGACAGAACAGAGGATCAGGCCCAGGGTGAGCAATGTGAGCAAACAGATTGGGCCTTTAAGGGACTACCCAGACCCACCCACGCAGCCTACCAAGCCCTAGCCAGCAGACACCCTTACCCAGCGAGACACAGATGCCCCGTCTGGTGAGTTCCTGGATCACCTCACTGCTCCTCTTCATCTCAGGGGCCAGGGTGACAATCCGGACGCAGTCCAGGTGCCTGTAGGTGGCAAGCAGGTCCTGGAAAGCTCCCGATTCAAAGGTGCTGAGGTAGTGCTCTGGGTGCGCCCCCTTCTTCTCTTTGCTTATGAAAGGCCCCTCCAGATGGGCCCCTGCCCACCAGGGAGAGAAAAAATACCCATAACTGTTTCCCTTTCTTACCCCAAGGGTGAGGATACCCACTGCCCCACCTCAGCCCAGCCAATCCCCTCTCCTGGCCAGCCCCACCCTGGAACTTGCCAAACCCCACCCCCCTCAATCTGGCTCTGAGAATGAAAAACCAGGCGGCTGCAGAGTAGGAGAAAGTCAAGGCTTCTTCGTATCTCCCTGTAGGGTGACTAGACAGCAAGTGTGAAAAATTGGGATGGGGGTGGGGGGTAATAGGAGCCTATATAAGAAAAAGATCCAAAAATCGGGACATCTCCCTGAAACTGTTATCCTGCTCTATCTCCCACCCCAGACTCCTTCCCCTTACCATCCCACTCTTGCCTGGCTTTACTTGACCTCGCCAGCTGCTGGCACCTATAATCTTTATTGCCCCAGCTCACACCTCCCCACAGCCCCTTCCTGCTGCCTGTTTCCCACTCTCCTCTTCTCAACGAGCTTGCCCCAAATGCCAGCAGCTCAGTTTTAAGGACCAAAGCGAGGTCCCTGAGGTGCGGCCTTCCCTGAGGTGCCTCACCCCCAGTTTTCAGGCAGAGATCTCCCCACTCCTCAGAATGATGGAGGCCCTTGGGCTGCTCTCCTCAGCATGGCACGAGAGACGGCATTGCTGCCAGCATGGGCAGTCTGCTCACTCACAGTGACCCACTGCCACACACTGCCCAATTCCAGCAGGGCCGACATGTTGGATGCAGAGCCCAGCAGAGAGGAGTGCAGTAGTAAGTGCCATGGGGTAGAGCTGCGGGAGGAACATGGCAGCCAGCATACGGAACTCTCTGGGAGTCATGGCCAGGCTGCATCTGGCCTTGCACAGAGTAAAAATCTCAACGCCACCCCCACTTCTCTATGGCACAACACTCTCAGCCACAGTGAATGCTTTCCACAGCAGCTGCTTCTCCTTCCTCCACAGAGGAGCGAGTCTCCACACAGCAGAGAGGAGAGGGGCCAAGAGGACAGGACCTTGCCGTTCACTTACCCAGGATACCAGCTCCATGAGGCCCTCCATTTCTTATGCTGATCTGAGGAAGAACCTAGGACGGGGACGTGTTAGAAGCCTCATGGACATAGTACCCAGCCTGCCTGTATTAGGGCCCCTAGCATAATGCCTATGAGTGCCAAAGGGAACTATTTCACCCACTCGGCCCCAAGGCAGTGAGAGAGAGGTAACTACCCCTGCTGGAATGGTAAAAACTGGCCCCAGGGTTAGATGTGCTTTCCTGCTGGGCATGGCCTGTACAGCTCTCCTAGTGCTAGGGCAGACTGATGAGTTGGTCTTTAGCAGAAAGGGTTAATCTCTGCTGGAGGGGAACATTATTTCAGAACCCACCCTCTTGTGGGCCCATGTACCCCAGCTCCCCAGTGCCTGGTTCTCAAAAGAACCCAAAACAGATCACTGTGCATGACTTGCGATACACTGTGCTCGGAGAAAAGGCAGGTCCCAAGCCCTGTATAACTTGTCTCATGGGACCCTGGGAATATTGCAGCATCAGCTGCCTAAATGTGTGGAGAAGCCATCTGGGTTTAGAACCCAGCTCCTCACACCGCTTCCCCTTCCCAACAGGCCACTGCCATCACAGAGCCCACACATTCCACTTCTGTGGTGAAGCCCCCAAGGCTTAGCCACCTGATCCAACGGTGCCATCCCCACTGCCGTGAGTGTTTTGGTGCCCTGTGGGGCTCCCCTTACCTTGTGATAGACAGATGGCGGGGAGGTCACCAGGGTTGGGCAGAAGGAAGTCACGCCATGGGAGAGAATCTTCTGACTCACCACAGAGATCCCTGATTGGACGTCATCCGCAGCCAAGGAGAAATCCACCCCAAAGCCCCCTGCACCATAAAGGAAACAAGGACAGCAAGTGGTGACATGGCAGTTGGCTCTAGAAACCAGGGAGGCCAGCTCTGGAGGCAGCACTGTAAATGATACCTAATATAATGTGCAACTGAAGATTAACTTTGAGAATAAGGGGAGTGCTACAAGCAAGTGAGGTGGGGGAGGATTTTGGTTGCACAGCAAGCCCCTATAAAAGGAGATGTGGAGCACCCGATTACACTAACCGTCCTGGGAACTAATCCCCAAGGGCAAGCAGGCAAACCCACCAGAAGGGTCCTGATCTCTCTATTTCATTCCCCCACACTGCCCCGTACTCTTTCTTAGGTACTTACCTGGCCCCCATTCCCACAGTATATGAGCACCTCATGAGCTGTAATTCATTTAACCTTATACACACCTGTGAAGCAGGTTAAGGCTCTGATCCCATTGAACTGAGGCACAGAGAGGCCCAAGATAATGCAAGAAATCTGTGGTGGAGCAGGAACTTAACTCCTAGGTCCTTGGCTAGTGCCCTAACCACTGGACCATCCTTCCTCTCTGATCCTTTATGCCACACTACACATCATCCTTCAGATCCCTCCTCAAAACCCAGCCCATCTCCACAATTCTCCCAATGGCAACCCACCTGGCTTTGCTACCTCCTAACTTAAAACTCTAGTGTAGACATGGACTGTCAACAAAAGTTATGCTTCTTTAATTAAACTGCTGCTGCCTGCCCAGACTATGTTCCTTGTGTCGGCAGAGCACATCCACACTAGCCGCTCTTGCATCGACACAGAGAGCAGTGCACTGAGGGTAGCTATCCCACTGTGTAACTGGCCACAGGGTGCTTTGGGAAAGGTTTGCAATGCCTCATGGGACAAGTATAGCGTCACATGATGCAGGTTTCTCAATCCTATGTTCCATGGGCATCCTACTAGATTTCAGTTGAAAAGTGACTGACAGTGTATGCATGGGGGAGGAAGGGGAGTGTGTGAGACAGGGAGTGTGTGGTGTTGGGGGGGCAGGAAAGGAGAGAGAGAAAGAGTGTGTGTTAGGGAAGTGTGTGTGTGTTGGTGGAGAGTGTGTCTGCATGCTGTCTCTAAGTTCAGACAGCAGCCTGAGCAACCAATCCCGGAAGAGGGGACACACACCCCATATCAGCCCCCGGCTCTGGGAGGGGACACCCCCCCGGCTCTGCACAGCACAGCAGTCTCTCCCCCTCCTCCTCCCCACAGCAGCAGCCCGCTCTGTCTGCATGTCTATGGTTCTGGGCTTCCCTCCGCATTCTCCTACAGCAGCTCTGTGAGCTCTCCAGGCTGAGGAATGTCAAAGCTTCCCAGAGCTTTGAAAGGGGAGAGGCATATCTGTAGGGCAGCGAAGTTCAAAACAGTGAGCAGAGCGGCCATGATGGGTATTGTGGGATACTGGAGGAGGCCAATTATGTCGACATAATGAACGGCATCATCTACACTGGGTCTTTGCCACTTTAACTTTGCTGCAAAAAGCTTTATGCCTCTTGTTGAGGTGGTTTTATTTTATTGGCAAAACAGCAGAGTTTTGCATCAAAAGTAGCTTTGCAGTGTGTACACCTCCATTGTTTTGTTGGCAAAAGCTGCTTTTTGCCGACAAAACTGTACAGTGTAGACAAGGCCTTAAAACAGAGAGCCAGCCACAGACTGCTAAACTAGAAGCTATGCAAATCTTATCTGATGACGCAGCTGATCTCCCAACACAGTCCGTTTTCAGGAAACAGGCGCACTGTGAGTCAGAGTTCAAACGGCAGGAGGGGACGCGTTTGTGCTGGAACTCATCAGTCTGTTTCTAAATGGCACACGTGGAGCCTGGTTCTCACTCAGATCTGCTCTAGATCAGCTGGAATGCCTTACCATTAATCTGCACATCAATGAATCCGGGGGCGATGATACTGTCCTTACAATCCAGATGAATATCAGCAGATCCCTTCTCATCAAAGAACAGCTTTTCTGGGTTGAGGATCTTCCCCTCTCGCACCCACAGATCCTCCCTGACAGAAGAACCATGTAGAATAAAAGATCAACCATTCCTCCCAGCAGCAGGGGAGGGGGCCTTGGCTGCTTTCCATACTATTCAGTCCCCCTTTACCTATTAGGAAACCCAGCACATAGACCACCCCAACACAGGGACTGGCGGCTAACCCACCATGTGCTGTTATGGCAAGCAGGGGCAAGAACCAAATCAGCATCAGGCACTCCCGCCCCAGGGAACTGCATTTGTCACCTCTAGGATGTTTCCCACATGCCACCCCAACATGAACAATGTCTATACAGTCTCATTGGGAGGGCTGGCGTCCTCCGAGTCCTTCCTCTCTCCCTGAAGAGGACAGATGTGGGAAGAGGATAGCGTGGATCAAATGAGCCTGGTAAGAGTCTATGCCTGTTCTGATTGTTACCTAAGTGGCAGACTAACACATAGTTGAGACCTCTTGGTCTCTGCTACAGGGAACAACTGCAGCTTTACAAAACAGAGGGAAGTTGGGGTATTGTCAGAACCAGCAGCCCTGTGGTTGGTACTCTTTGCTGCCATGCAAGAGATCTGCATAGGTTCAACTCCCAGGCCTGGTTTTTCCAAAGAGCAGCACTCTGAGGTCCAATATTTTCTATATCTTGCATTCCACGGCATCGGAGGAGCACATTTTGGTATTCAGGCAGCCATCCCAGGGCAAACAGACGCATCTGCTCACCTTTGCAGCTGGTGACTCCTCAGAATCCTGCAGTTAGTGAACTGGAAGATTGGCGCATCCGAGACAGACTTATTAGACGGCATCGTCAGGGCCTTGAGAAAACACCTGAAACAGGGAAAGGGAATGATGCAGAGGATGGGATACTTCCAGTAACCCTCATAGAGGCATAGACAGAAGAATGAGAAAGAAAGGGTGGTTAGCACACAGGGCTGAGACTCAGGAGACCTGGGGCGGGTTGGTGCAGAATGAGAGCAAGGAGGTGCTGCTTTGCAAAGAAAAAAAAACAGAGTGAGAATACAGTAGACAGAGGTCAGCCGGATGGGTCAGGGATCATCAGAGAGTTCGAACAGTGCCTAGTGCAATGGGATCCTAATCTTGATTGGGGCCCGTGTGTGCTACTATGACACAAATAAATAATTGTGGGGCAAAAGTGGAGATAATGTGTTGGAGATGGAAGTAGGAAAAAAAAGGGGGGAGGGAAAAGCAAGAAGAGAGACAACTTAATTTAGTGAATATTTGTGCTCTTTTGTTTTACTGTACTTCCAGGACCATGATTTTCCAAGCTGCTCCACAGACCCTTAAACCTGCATGGAGCTCTTATGAAGTCAATGAGGCTCTGGAGGGCATGGATCAGCATTCATGTCATGCTCCCCATCAGTACCAAGCCCAGGCCAGGGAAGCTAAAGATCCAACCAGTGGACCAAATTCAGTGATGAGTCCTGGTCACATGCCACCTGAGGCACATTGTGCATATGCTAAGAAGAACGGGGCTCCAAGCAGTGGTTCATCCATATGGAACAGTGGATGGGACAGTTACTCAGAGCCCTTAGGCTGCAGTTGCTCACCATGCTGGATTCTAGAGATAAATATTTGGAGGAAGACAGAAAATAACCTGATCTCTGTCAAACTGCACACAAAATGCCCTGATAGGTGGGGGGTCTGATTGCTCCAGGGCTCCTTATTTATTTAGAGCATTTCCCCACCGAAAGGTTTCAGGTGTTTGCAACTCCACCAGGACCTTCACAGCTGCAGCTTGACTCCACTTGTCCAGCAGCCGGAGGGGAGGCGATGGTCACCAACACACATGTTTTGTTTCAAATGCGTCTCTGTTTAGAAGCACCGCAAATCCTAAAGCCCTGCTGACAAACAATTGATCCAGGCTAATCTTAAAACACCCTTCAATAGTCACACCAAATTAGAGTGGTTTCTTTGGTTAAACACACACTTTTGTGGGCACAACTTGTGTCATTTCAGCCAGGTGGGATTTAAAATGGCCAGTCTAGATGCCCTTAAAATGGGGTCTAATGGAAGCAGGGTGACCAGATGTCCCAATTTTATAAAGACAGTCCTGATATTTGGGGCTTTTTCTTACATGGGTGCCTATTACCCCCCACCTTCTGTCCCCATTTTTCACACTTGGTATCTGGTCACACTAAATGGAAGTGCTACGGGCCTGATGCAAGTCCATTGAAATCAATGGAGGACTTTTCACAGGCTTCAATGAGCTTCAGATCAGACCACAACAGACCTTTTACTAACATATTTCTACCCCTAAGGGCTGCTAGAAATAACGAAGTAAAATGCTCCAATTTAGGATTCTGTGAACAGGACATAGAAGCTGACAATGCAACCAAACTGCCCCAAACTCTATGATTTTGAAACACAACATGATACCATAGGAAAGTCAAGCACAGAGAGTGAGGATAATGAATAGAAGTCATTTGATTTCTTTTCAACTAACCTCAGTTCCTGGGAAGATCAATCTGAGCTCTTCAACCTTTTCAACTTGTGAAACTGCTCCTCTCGCTCAGCATCCCATACTGACTTTGGAGGAGGACTGCACTGACAGTCTGCTGGTACCTGTGGAAGAAACTGTTAAGTATAACCAGAGGTGAAAGTAAGCCGGTCTGGTCCGGCGTACCGCCAAGAGCCAGTACGCCGTGCTGGACCGCACCGGCTTCCGCGGCTGGGATTAAAAGGCCAGAGCCCTTTAAATCCCACCTGCAGCGGCAGGGCTGGGGCCAGGATTTAAAGGGCTCGGGGCTCCCTGCAGCCACAGGAGCCCCGAGCCCTTTAAATCCCAGCTGGAGCTGCGGTGGGGATTTAAAGGGCCCAGAGCTCCGCAGCGGCCAGAGCTCCGGGCCCTTTAATTTGCCCATGAGCCCCGGGGGCTCCCAGCCACCTCTGCAGCCCCGGGCTGATTTAAAGGCCCTGGGGCTCCCAGCCACAGCCGGTGCCCCAGGATCTTTAAATCTTGAGAGGCTCCGCCTCTTCCGGTTGAGGCCATGCCTTTTCCGGATGAGGCCACGCCCCCCAGGACTCCGGCAGTACAGGCAAGTCCTGTAAGTTACTTTCACCCCTGAGTAGAACATAGTGGAAATGAAAGCAGAGAGTCTCTGCATATCCCACTCCTTGACTGTCAGTTCGACCAGACTCCGATTGTAGTAACTGAATACATGATAGCACTACACTGCACTGGGGAAAGAATCAAAGAAATCAGCTAGCCTACCACAAACTTTACACCTGTCAGAGACTACTTATGAATGGAATTTGATACTTTCACGCTAATGCCATTATTTACTATTGTATTACGGTACGGTCTAGAGGCCCTGGAAGACATCAGGGACACATTGGGCTAGCACTGACAACACAGAATGAAAAGATAGTCCTTGCCCCTTTATTCTCTCTTTCCCCACTCTCCATATTTTTGGGTCCCCCAGGTAGTTTCAGTGGCATTACAGCAGTTCTTCATTTCAGAGATTCCCCGCTAGGCAGATGAGAGGGATTATGCAGTCCAGCGCAAGTCCCACTACTGCTGTCCTACTGGGGGCGGGGGGAAATCCACCCCTCTCTGTATCCAGGCACTGATTGGTAGACAGTGTCTCCGCAAAGAGCCAGCACAGTGAGCAGGCAGCAGCAGACAGAGCTGGGGGCAGGCACAGAGAGGGTACTGTGGAAGGAGCTCAGACCATGCTTCCTCGCTGGTGGCACCCCATAGCTCTGGTAGCGTAGCCAGGAGGCAGCATTAGCAGAAAACGAGTGTGGGTGGGAGGTGCAGCTCAGCTGAGCTCATGTCTATCTCCCGGCTCCCTAAGGCCCCGCTAGCGCAGGGCAGGAAGCTGGAGGGGGAGAATGGCGATCCTTAAGACAGCTTAGCCCGGGCCTCGCTTCTGTGGGTTCTTACCGGGCCGGGGCGGGGTCAGCTCAGCCCGGGCCCGGTTCTCCGGGCTCTAACCGGGCGGGGATGCGGGGGCAGCTAAGCGCCCAGCCATACTACCCCCAGCGCGGGGGCAAGGTCCCCACCTTACCCCTACGGTTTGCCCACTCCTGCTGCCGCAGCGCCCGGTCAGGTGAGTCTGCTCAGCTGATTGGGCAGGGGCAGGAAGGCGAGGTTACCCTGAGCACGTGATCGGCAGTGAGGGACTGCCATGATGGGAAGGGCGAAGAAAAGGACGGTAGTCAGCTGCTGTCGCCATCTTAGGGAGGTCGCTCGCGCGTAAAGCCGAAGGGAGCAGATAGGGCGAGTGACGGGTCGCTCGACGCTAGGAGCAGGTTTGACGGCTGGATTGCTGGGAGGGGGGGTGAGTTTGGGGGGCGGGTGGGTTGCTGGAGGCAGGTGGGTTACTGTGGGGCGGGTAGCTGGGCCCCTGGGCCTTGTGCGCACCAGCCCCAGCC
>NW_020664418.1:2813975-2861072 GCF_002925995.2 Terrapene triunguis | reverse complement strand
GGATTTCCCCCCGGACGGGGATTTGAATCCCCAAAAGCCGGACATGTCCGGGAAAATCCGGACGTATGGTAACCCTACGTGACCGTACGCTTTCCAGCTTATGGCTGCTCCCACTGCTAAGCCAAAGTCCTTAGCTTAAGAACAGGGCCCCAGACTGTCACAATGAGAGAAGGCAGTGATTTTGATTCTTTCTTTTATACCTCTATAACTAGCTAAATGATAAACATATACCGACATTCTTAAAGTATAGGCCTTTACAGACAGGCCGGAATTTATATCCTAACAATAAATTTGTTTTGTTTATTATTAAACCCAGTTTGTGCAATTTCTAACTGGGGGAGGGGGGAGGCAAGAAGTTGTGCATATCTCTCTTCATATTGAGGGAGAGGGCGAACTTTTATGAGCTTGCCTTATACACAAGACATATTGTGCAGGACAATATACCTTAGGGTCTGCACTCCAAGGGAGGTGGGCACCTGAGTGCTGGGGCAAGTCCCTTAAGCTGAGTCTTCCCAGAGCTAATCTCAATGTCTGTCTTTCTGCAGCTGGGTGTAGCAGAGGAGGCTTAAGAGCCTGGCTCAGCAAGACAGGTTAAAGGGGGCTCAGGCTGGCAGAACAGGCGGGCTCAGTAGTATCTCAATACATCAGGTGGCACCTTGAAGGGGGGCAATCCATCAGATCAGTGTTCCTGGTTTTCACCAGAATCAATAGAGTTCGGCCCACTGATACCTAGAACATCCCCTGAAAATTTTGGATTGATCAGATATGATTTCAAAAGTTATCATGTTACACCCAGACAAACAGAAATGCCATTGGATTGAGCATAGGACCTTGTTTAATTTGGCCAATTATCATTAGTATTGTGGTAGTGCCGCTATAGAGCCCCAGGCATACCCCGTTGTGCTAGGCACTATACAAATACAGAACAAAAAGCTGACCATCTATGTGTGTTTTATATCATGTAAATGCCTAGAGAGCTGGCTCGCTATGCCCACTAATGAACTAACATAATTCAGTGAAATGTTAGCCCTTTCTTTGTTTATGGAGCAGAGGTAAATATGTGATTCCAGAACCTCTAACTTCGTTTCTCCAAGAATTTTAGGTCCTTAGGAAAAATATCACACCTTTTGAAAATCATGGCCACAGGTGATGTCTGGAACTTGGGCAAGGCAAGTTATTTTTCAGTATTATTTTTAACCTGACTGTGTCCCTTTAATAGTGACTTTACCTGAGGTCACACAGTGAGTCAGTGATAATCTAAAATAGAATCCAGGCGTTCTGACTCTCCGTTCTAACTGCTAGTTACCTGCTCCTTCCTCTCCAGTGATCATGATGATGACAGCAAAAGGGTTCACTTTTATAATGTTTTCAATCTTTCCATTGACTTCATTGGGAGTTGGATCAGGCCCCAAATGTTTCAAACAGGTAAATTACAAGCTGGGGACGTCATCCATATTTCCCTTCAGTTTAAGCAAGTGTCCCAAATAGTCCACCTGCTAGCTCCTTCGTTTCGCTTATGTTCTTCTTGCCCCTTAATTGATGGTCCCCTGCATGAGATGGTTCTTCCTTCTCAAGAATTCTTTAATATGTAATTTTTGCTTGTCCACTTGCCTGTTGGTTCACACTCCAGCAACACTGCATAGAAAGACAAGTTCCTTATCAAGTTTTGTATTTAGGCAGGGCACTGATGCAATCTGCTGTCTGGTGAATCACATTGCACACAGATAAATGATAAGGAATTGAATTATGTGTGTATAACATCTCAGGCTGGCCAGCAATCTAATATAGGTAAGGTTTTATACTGCGCTCAGCACCATAGTAGCTGACAATGATGTCAAAGTCCTCATCTACACTATGGAAACTACCCCTTGCTGCCAATGGGTGACAGCAGCAGGGCAGCTGCAAGTTCAGCCAAGGAAAAGCCATGCTCAGCAGCGTGTCGGAAATCCTTAGTTAAGAATTGCTCAGAGCAGGTTTGGAACAGTTTCTGAAAGGGTGTGGAACACAGGTTGTTCCTGCCCTAATAGGTAGTTAAACCATGTTCAGTGGCACCCATCACTGACCCTTTGGGACTTTTACTGGAGTTTAACCCATTACTGAGCCCAGCTGTTGTCAGTAATGGTTCATTTTCCAGCATGGTCATAAGCTGAAGAAACAGGGAGGCCATTTGGAAGAGAGAAAATGCCATCCACAAATACATTCCAATGCCAGGCTGTTTGCTCAAGAGGGAGAGTGCCTTCTGGAGGTGCAATATTGTGTGTATGCATAAAAAGGTGCGTGTGGGCTTCACACTCTACTATGAGATCAAAAGGACATGTTGGTATGTGCAAATAAATGTGAATAGGCTTGTTCTACCTCCAGAGCCAATTTGGGGAGAACTTCCCAGTTTATGGAAGAGAAATTTATTTAAAATGTAAATATTCATTGCTTAAAGATGTTTAAACTGCGGTTAGGGATGGTCTAGGTATACTGAATCCTGCCTTGGCGCAGGGGGACAGACTAGCTGTAATCCCTTCCAGCCCTGCATTTTTAGGATTCTGTTTAATATCCATTGATTAAGGATGTTCTGACTTGATCTGGCATATTAATAAGACTTTTTTGACACCTGCACGACATAAGTTCTAAATATGGCAGGGGACCAGCTTGGCTTAACAGTGAAATCCTTGCTGATCTTAAACGCAAAAAAGAAGCTTACAAGAAGTGGAAGATGGGACAAATGACCAGGGAGGACTATAAAAATATTGCTCAGGCATGCAGGAGTGAAATCAGGAAGGCCAAATCACACTTGGAGTTGAAGCTAGCAAGAGATGTTAAGAGTAACAAGAAGGGTTTTTTCAGGTATGTTAGCAACAAGAAGAAAGTCAAGGAAAGTGTGGGCCCCTTACTGAATGAGGGAGGCAACCTAGTGACAGAGGATGTGGAAAAAGCTAATATACTCAATGCTTTTTTTTGCTTCTGTCTTCACGAACAAGGTCAGCTCCCAGACTGCTGCACTGGGCAGCACAGCATGGGGAGGAGGTGACCAGCCCTCTGTGGAGAAAGAAGTGGTTCGGGACTATTTAGAAAACCTGGATGAGCACAAATCCATGGGGTGAGCGCTGCATCAGAGGGTGCTAAAGGAGTTGGCGGATGTGATTGCAGAGCCATTGGCCATTATCTTTGAAAACTCATGGCGATCGGGGGAGGTCCCGGATGACTGGAAAAAGGCTAATGTAGTGCCCATCTTTAAAAAAGGGAAGGAGGAGGATCTGGGGAACTACAGGCCAGTCAGCCTCACCTCAGTCCCTGGAAAAATCATGGAGCAAGTCCTCAAGGAATCAATTCTGAAGCACTTAAAGGAGAGGAAAGTGATCAGGAACAGTCAGCATGGATTCACCAAGGGCAAGTCATGCCTGACTAACCTAATTGCCTTCTATGAGGAGATAACTGGGTCTGTGGATGAGGGGAAAGCAGTGGACGTGTTATTCCTTGACTTTAGCAAAGCTTTTGATACGGTCTCCCACAGTATTGTTGCCGGCAAGTTAAAGAAGTATGGGCTGGATGGACTATAAGGTGGATAGAAAGCTGGCTAGATTGTCGGTCTCAACGGGTAGTGATCAATGGCTCCATGTCTAGTTGGCAGCCGGTATCAAGCAGAATGCCCCAACGGTTGGTCCTGGGGCCGGTTTTGTTCAATATCTTCATTAATGATCTGGATGATGGGATTAATTAATTGCACCCTCAGCAAGTTTGCAGATGACACTAAACTGGGAGGAGTGGTAGATACGCTGGAGGGTAGGGATAGGATACAGAGGGACCAATACAAATTAGAGGATTGGGCCAAAAGAAATCTAACGTTCAACAAGGACAAGTGCAGAGTCCTGCACTGAGGATGGAAGAATCCCATCCACTTCTACAGACTAGGGACTGAGTGGCTAAGCAGCAGTTCCGCAGAAAAGGACCTAGGGGTTACAGTGGACGAGAAGCTGGATATGAGTCAACAGTGTGCCCTTGTTGCCAAGAAGGCTAACGGCAGTTTGGGCTGTATAAGTAGGAGCATTGCCAGCAGATCGAGGGATGTGATCATTCCCCTCTATTCAGCATTGGTGAGACCTCATCTGGAGTACTGTGTCCAGTTTTGGGCCCCACACTATAAGAAGGATGTGGAAAAATTGGAAAAAGTCCAGCGGAGGGCAACAAAAATGATTAGGGGGCTGGAGCATATGACTTATGAGGAGAGGTTGAGGGAACTCAGGGGGAAGGATAGCTCAGTGGTTTGAGCATTGGCCTGCTAAACCCAGGGTTGTGAGTTCACTTCTTGAGGGGGCCATTTAGTGATTTGGGGTTTTAGTTGGGGATTGGTCCTGCTTTGAGCAGGGGGTTGGACTAGATGACCTTCTGAGGTCCCTTTCAACCCTAAGAATCTATGATTCCATGAACTGGGATTGTTTAGTCTGCAGAAGAGAAGAATGAGGGGGGATTTGATAGCTGCTTTCAACTACCTGGAATGAGGGGGTTCCAATGAGGATGGATCTAGACTGTTCTCAGTGGCACCAGATGACAGAACAAGGAGTAATGGTCTCAAGTTGCAGGTTTAGGTTGGATATTAGGAAAAACTTTTTCATAGGAGGGTGGTGAAGCACTGGAATGGGTTACCTAGGGAAGTGGTGGAATCTCCTTCCTTAGAGGTTTTTAAGGTCAGGCTTGACAAAGCCCTGGCTGCGATGATTTAGTTGGGAATTGGTCCTTCTTTGAGCAGGTGGTTGGACTAGATGACCTCCTGAGGACCCTTCCAACCCCGAAATTCTATGATTCTATGAAGAGGTTGCAAGCCAAAGGGTGAGTCACTGAACCTGCTGAAGGGTGCATGCATAATAGCTTGAAGCTTTCTCCATGCTGCTGGAAAGAGCAAAGCAGTCTGTGCTTACATGTACGACTTTGAATCCTACCTAATCACTAGGCTGTAACTACAGGATTCAACCTACCTTTGCCCAGTTTCTAGAATATTTAATTCTGCTTAACTTTTGTCCGTTTCAATTTTCTCTTTATTTTCAGTGCCACATTGACTTTATTTGAGAGGATCAGAACTGCCAACTGTTATTGGAAGTTTCTGAAAGACCTGAGATTAATGCATCAGAGGAGGCCAATGAGAGAGAAGGATGCTAGCGTGAGAATGGATCAAAAGTATGGGGAAGGCTCATCTCCAAAAGGTACTGATAAAGCTGCTAGCTGTGACCTGATCTCTAAACAGTTTGCAATATGTATACTCTAGATTGTTCAACAATTCCAAACCAACCAACATGCCAAAGGGATCTCAGCTTCTGATCTCTCATGTACACTCACTCAGGTATCTAAAAAATAGTCTTAATCCTTAATATCTGGTCTGAAACTGGTTTCATGGATGACCCGGGGAATACATCAGTCTGGGACTCTCATGCTTTCTTGGGGTTTCATCTCAGTATGCATGACCCAAAGGGGAAAGAGGTTTTTTAGGCAGTAATTATAATTTTTAACCCCTTGTCCCCACAAAAGGAACAGAGGCTGACAGTCAAATTGGCAGCCTCTATGGAGGGAACGGCATAAACATGGCAGCCTGAAGTGCTGATGAAGAGCCATGATTGAACCAGTCAGCATGGCTGCTAGGCAAGTGAGAATGGGAGAGAAGACTTCAGTCTACGCTACATGCACCTGGTTACTTCTAGAAAAGATTGGACTGAGCCAACTCTTAACCAAGAGCAGGGGTCTCAAACACGCGGTGGCCCATGGAGCTCTTCCCTGCGGCCCGTGGAGCTCCCCACGCCCGCCCCGTTACTTCCTGTCGCCGCCAAACTCCCCTTACCCCTGCCCCCCCCCCCCTCTTTTCTGTGCCTGTTAAGCTCCCCGTGCCCCCCCCCCCCTTGTGTGGGGCCCCCCCCCCCCCCCCCCCCCCCCCCCCCCCCCCGGAGTGTCTCCTGGCACCCACTTGCTGCCTCCTCACTGCCCTGGAGCCTGCAGCACATGGTGACTCAGAAGCCTGCAGCACACTCCGCTGGGCTCTGCAGGCTGCCGGCTTCCGGCAGGTCCTAGTGTCCCTCTTCACTAGGGCCAGGGCAGGCTGCCCTTCCCCTGCCCTTCTGCCCTAGTCCTGAGCCTCTCTCTTCAGTGAGGTGCTGCCACCCTGGAGTCGCTCTAGGTAAGCGGCGCTAGGCCGGAGCCCACACCCCGCACCCCAACCCCCTGTCTGGAGCCCCCTGCCACATCCCACACCCTCCTGCACCCCAACTCCCTGTCCTGAGCCCCCTGCCACACCCTGCACCCCAACCCCCTGCTGTACCTCTCACCTCTCCTGCACCCCAACTCCCTGCCCTGAGCCCCCTGCCGCACCCTGCACCCCAATTCCCTGCCCTGAGCCCCCATCACACCCCGCACCCCTCCTGCACCCTAACCCCCGTCCGGAGCCCCTGCCACATCCCACACCCTCCCGCACCCCAACTCCCTGCTGTACACCCCATACCCCAATTCCCTGCCCTGAGCCCCCGCCGTACCCTACACACCTCCTGCACCTCAACTCCCTGCCCTGAGCCCCCATCACACCCCGCACCCCTCCTGCACCGCCTGGGGGCAGAGAGGGGGCAGAGTTGGGGTGAGGACTTCGGGGAAGGGGTTGGAATGGGGGCAGGGAAGAGGTGGGGCAGGGGTGGGGCCTCATGGAAGGGGTGGAGTGGGGCGGGGCCAGGGACAGCAAGGGGTGGGTGTCAGTGATGCAGCCCTCGGGCCAATGCACTAGTCCTCATGCGGCCCTCGTGGTCATTTGAGTTTGAGACCCCTGACCAAGAGTCTGATCCTTCAAAGTCAATGAGAGTTGCAGATGCTCAGCATTTTGCAGAAGACATTTTAGATTCTCCAGGATTGGGACCTATAAGAATAGCTGTACATACTAGGTGCAAGGTGTTGCATTATAAAGCTTTTTCAGGGTTTTCTAATGCTTTTATTGATGTTATTTGTCATTTATTATCTGTATTATCATACCACCTAGGAACCCCAGTCATGGACCAGAAACCTGTTGTGAGAGGTGGTGTCAAAATAGCAAAGCCAGTCCCTGCTCCAAAGAGCTGACAGTCTTGGATTTGGAACATCAATACCAAAACCAGCTTGACCTAGAAACGAGACTCATTCAAAAATTGTAAGGACCTAACATCTTTAGCCAAAGAGGCTCTACTCCTGGGGGAATTCTGTGCCACTGTGCATGTGCAGAATTTATGTCCTCCGCAGATTTCTTTGCATCCCTGCAGAAAAATGACTTTCTGATGGGGAAGCAAAAGGAAGCCACGAGAATGGTCATGCAACCCTCCCCAGCAGTATGTTTTGGGTGCCCAGGGCAGCTGGCAGAGAGGTAAATCACTGTGGGGTAGAGGGTGGGACTGGGGAAGACCTAGCTGGTGGCTCCTACCTCACGCCAGGCTCAGCTGCTAGTCCCAGCCGGGCTGGGGAGGACGGGATTTCCTCTTCCCGTGCATGGTATCCGGGGCTGGGTCAGACCCACCCCCAGGTTTCTCCCCCAGGTGCAGGAAGCTCTACAAATTTCCCCCTTCTCTCCCCCTCCCTGTTTCCTGCACCCATCACTCCTCAGTTGCAGGGGGAGGGGTCCCTGTCAGAAGCGTAGCTGGGGGGTTCAGGGGAAGCAGCTGCTTCCCCTCAACACATTTTTCAAAAGCAGTGCCTGCCGGGCCAGAGCTGGGCTCCTGCAGGCAAGGGGGGAGGCGGGCATGGCCAGACTCCGGAGGAGCCACTGGGGAGGGCGGCGGGCGCGGCCGGAGGAGCGAAGGGGCCGGCTCCTTGGCCATCGCGCCCCACACTCAGCGTGGCCCCAACATCGCCGCGGTCGCCTCCTGGGGCGGCTCAGGGCTCGGCGGCCAAGCGCTCCGCAGCTGGCGGGCAGATCCCCTCTCCCCGGCAGCTTCCTGCTTCCCTCGGCCCGGGCAGCCCGCAGCTTCCTGCTTCCCTCAGCCGAAGGGAAGCAGGAAGCTGCCAGGGAGAGGGGATCTCGCCAGCTGCTGTCTGCCCCACTGCTCTGCTCCCCCCAACCCCCGGGAGAAGCGAGCAGTGCCCTCCCGCCACCCCTTCCCCGCGCCCGGCCCCCTCCCCGGACCGAGCCCCTCTGGGGGGGGGGGGGGGGGCGCAGCATGGCCGGAGGAGCCAGGAAGGGTGGGTGGCGCAGCGCAGCGCGGCTGGAGGAGCCAGCCATGGGTGGGGGGTGCGGAGCAGCCGGAGGAGGAGCCAAGGGGGGCGTGGCCAGAGGAGGAGCCAAGGGGGGGCGCCTTTTTTATGTTTGCTCCCCCTGCACTTAGAACTTGGCTACGCCACTGATCCCTGTATAGGGATCTGCTCCCCCATCCACCCAACCCCCATGCATCCAGACACCCTCATCCCCAGACCCTCGCACCGAGCCTCACCCCCCTGCACTCAGAACCCCCCATGATGAGCCTCACTTCCCCTACACCTGGACCCCCACCTGAAGAGCCACCCACACCTGGATCCTCACCTCACCGAGCCCCAACCAGCTCTACCTGGATCCCCACCCCGCTGAGCCCCCCACACCTAGATCCCCCTGCCAAGCTCTATCCCCCCCACATCCAGACACACACACACCCCCTCTGAGCCCCAGCCACCTTCACCTGGACCACCTTCACCTGCAGAATCCCATTGCTGTTGCACCCAGAACCCCCCAACAAGGCCCTGTGCATTCAGATCCCCTCTACACCTGGAACCTCCACTGAGCCGCCTGCACCCAGATTGCCCCACACAGAACCCTCTCAACCCACAGCTGGCTCCTCCCACACTAAGCCCCTCCACACTTGGATCTTACCTTGCTGAGCCTGCCTTACCCACACCTGATGCACCTGGCAAGGAGGGGCAGGGCCCTGGGGTGTTTCTGGGGCAGGCCTGGTCCTTTCATTGTGTGTCAGTTGTGTGCAGCCTCACTGCTGGGGGGACTGCACAGTGATCTCCTACCCCTGTGCAGCCAGTGGCCTGTGCTCCCCAGTGCCATGCTGGAACCTCCACATTTATTTGACAAATAAAATTTGAAGAATTTTAAAATATTGTGTGCAGACATTGATTTGTACAAATTAGAATGTTCTAATGATTTTTTCCTTAAGTAAATTACCTGACTTTCATCTTAATGATTTCTTGTCTGAAAATTTCCTAAACTTGGAATAAATGTATCAAGGAAAATTAAGGGACCCTGCAATGCACAATTATTTATATTAGATAAATTAGATAGCAGTTAGTCCTATGCGCTTCTTAGTCTTTCAAACCAGGCTCTTTACTCCTGAGGGCATTCTGCACCAAAGAATTAAAAATTCTGCGCCAAAAAAATAAAATTTTTAGCCTGTGAAAGGAATACCTGGGGTTTTAAGCTGCAAGCAAGGGCAGTTGGCCCCAAGAATCACTGCAAACTGCTTAAATAATCATTTAGGGTAGGAATTTGCTACTCGTATCCAATTTTGTAGTTTATTTAATTAATTTATTTAGTTAGTTCTTTCGTTTTGTTTATTTGCTAGGTAATTTGCTTTGATCTGTTTGCTATCCCTTATAATCACTTAAAATCTATCTTTTGTATTTAATAATTGTATTTAATAAATTTAATATTTGTATAGATGATCATAATGGTCCCTTCTGACCTTAAAGTCTATGATTCTGTAATAAACTTGTTTTTGTTTTTTTCTAAAACCAGTGTGTGGCTATTACAACTTGGGGCAGAAGCTGTTGCATATCTCTCTCCACATTGAGGGAGAGGGTGAATTTCATGAGCTTACGCTGTACAGTTCTCTGTGCAACACAAGATGGAATAATTTTGAGTTTACCCTCCAGAGGGGTGTGTGCCTGAGAAGCTGGTAAGTGCTCTAGCTGTATAGCCTTCCCATGTAGGGGCTGGTCAGAAAGCCTGTGTGCATTTACAACAGTGGGCTGTGTCCCTGTGTGTATACAGATTGAAAGAGCAAGATTGGAGAGCTTAGCAACTTGTCACAGCAATACAGTGTGAGAGGGAGCCCAGGCTGGTGGGTCGGGGGGCTCAGTGGTACCCCAGTTCCAGGCTGCACTCTGGGAGGAACCCATCAGACATCCTGAAAGAGGTGAGAGAGAAGAGGGATAGTCAGCTAAACAAGACCATTGTGTATGTAGGCCGCGTCTGACACCCATCATCTCTCAACCTGGCCTAGCCAGAGTGTGGGCTGACTGTTAATGGATGTTTATCATTTTCTATCTCCTCAGATCCATCTGTTCTATTCTCTCTCTCCTATCTCTGCAGAGTTGACTCATGCTGCTGTACTCCGAGAATGCCTGCCTGTGAACCTGTATTTCAGCCAATCTGCTGTGGTAGAAAGAACTATTTATATCCCTCTTTAAAATTGGGCTCTCCAGAGCCTGTGGATTCTTTACCAAGGGTCGGAGTGGAGTCTCTGTCAGACAATTGTTAAATCAAGATTGATGCTTTGCTAAAACCTCTGCTCTAGGAATTATTTTGGGGCAGTCTCTGGCCTTTGTTATGCAAGAGGTCAGCCTAGATGATCACAATGGTCCCTTCTGGCCTGGGAATCTATTAATCAACTATACTCAGACTCCTCAACACCTCATCCAAACCCTGAGTCCACAAGGCCCATCCCTGGCAGGTAGGTCAGCATGCTGATGGGGTACATTGCTGGAGCCTGTTGGGGGTAAAGGAAGGAGAGGTACTGAATGGTCCCTATAGTTCTCAGTGGTCTGAATCACTAGAGACATCAGCTGGTGCAACACATGAAGGACTTGAACAAGCTTATTCCTGCTTGGGAATGATCAGTGAGAATCACCACAGTCGGGCAGTTAGAGGAACGGAACTGGCCAAAATATAAATTCAGAGGCACTCCTCGGAACTTGTTTTTCTTACTGCTATTTAACAATTTGTAGGTACTCAAAATAAATTACCCTCACCTTGTGTCCTCTGCTCTCTAGTCCTGTTGATGCATGCATAGTTAAATATCAATTACCTACCATGGGAGATGCCTGGCTTTCTAACCCATTAGACCAAAATGTTAGTCATAGGATCACAGCTATGTTTAGTTATGCAGGAGTCATATTATAGACTTATTATACCTGGTCCTTGTAACCTTTACAAGCGCTTATAAGAAGGTGCAACTGAGTCAGAGGTGGTTAAGTTTTAGGACTTCTCTAGACCAGTGCCTTCAGTTTGCTGTGGGGCTTGTTCCATATGCAGCCATTACAGATTAAAGTTATTCCCAGCATTTACTATTGCTATTTCATGTGCAATTTGCTAATATGCTTTCCAATTGCCTAGATACCAGCCTGACTGTGGGTATTCCCTGAAGAGTGTAAATGTAGAGGATTTTGCATACATATCCCCAACTACTTTTAGGCCCTCCTCTAACTCAGCCATATGACCTGTATAAATCTCTCTCTGATGGCTGCAGGATTTTAATATTTGGAAGATAAAACTTAAATAGCTTGAGATGAGAAAATGTTAAAAAAAATTCAGCTTGTTCACAGCTCTGAACTGATGTTCTGTGCAGAAGGGTGATAAGAGATGATGCAGTTGTGCTGCTGGAAATGGATAATATAGGTCCTGTGCAACTTTAAGACCACTGGTCCAGCAGCAGTTTGGAGATTAGGACTCTGTCTTGCTGTGCTCACTTGGTCTGTTCAGAAGGCTTCAGAAATGTCAGAGAAATAATTTTTCCTCATGCAATTTGGTGCTCCTGGTAGAATTGTGGCATTTTCCACATTTTGCTTTGCCCCACCGCACACGCGCGCGCACACACACACACACACCCCCACCCCAGGTCTACACTAGAGTTTTGCCAGCACAACTATGTTGGTCAGTGTTAGAAAGCTTATTCCTTCACTGTCCCACTTCCCTGGTCCTTCTCGCATGAACAGAGAGCAACAATGTCCGAAGGTGCAAACAATTCGATGTTTATTGAGGTGAACTTCCAGCAAGCTTAACTCCAAGTTCCTTTTTCCTTATTTTCGAATCCCAACTTACTTCCTGTTTGTCCCTACTTTATATAGTAATATTCACAGCTATACCTTAACCAATCATTCTACTGAAATTTACCTAACCAATCCTAACATATTGTAACATGATTAGCTAACCAATTATATCCCACCACCTTAATTAGTTTACACCCAGCAAAATTAATTATGCAGCAGATAGAAACAATCACAGAACCAGACAGAGATCATGCAAATAAACATACAAAACAATAGAGAAGCGAGGATTTCACAACTACATCTATAAAGACATAAGGGTTTCCCAGCTGTGTCTATTGATAAGTGAGTTCTTACCAGACAGAAAACTATCAAACTAAATTTCCTTTTACATCTTCTAGGCTCTTCCCTTTCTCTGGAGGTGACAGATCGGATCCCCTGTCTAACAGCCCCCGATTGCCTAATTTCAGTATGACTAAACAGGGCTTCAGACTGTCACAGTGAGAGAAGGCCCTTACACAGATTCTTTCTTTTATACCTCTATAACTAGCTAAATAATAAACATATACCTAAATTCTTAAAGTATAGGCCTTTACAGACAGGCTTGAATATCTATATCCTAACAGTCAGGGTGTGAGATTTGATCTCTGACCAACACAGCTGTGTCAGCAAAAGCCCCTACTGTAGACATAGTTATATCAGCTTATTTTGCTCTGGGGCATGGGGCTGGAATAAACTATGTTAGCAACAGTGCTGCCTCCATGCTAGGGGTGCTTTGCTGGTATAATATATCAGTGTAGCTATACTGGCAAAGCGGTCCTAGTGTAGACCTGGCCTAAATGTACACTGCAACCGGAGGTGTAATTTGCAGCTTGTGTAGATGCACCTATGCCAGATACTATCTCGCTACCTTTCTGAAAGTAACAGGATATGGCAGCAAGGACTGCACCTGACCCCCTGAATTCATAACCCTCATTACTCACCTGCACTTGAGCCAATGCCACTGTGTCCTCATTGCCATTTTTAGCAAGCTAGTGCAGGTATACCTACACACATTGCACATTACTCTTCTGGGTGCAGTGTAGATGTAGCCAAAGCACACACTTTGCCCCAAGAAAGGCACACAAAGCATGTGCTGGTAGTGGAAAACTTGTCCATTCCATGTCTTAAAATCAACAAAGACATTGAAATGAAAGCAACTGGAAGGGAGTCACCCCTAAAGCTGTGGTTATAGGGTATCTGGTCAGTTCAATGAAGCCAGACACAAGTCAGCTTTTAGCAAAGACTTGATTTCAAGTCAGGAGCAGTTTGTAACAATCTCAAACATGCCTTTGTGATGAGGCTGTGTTATTCTTTAGAGGTCTTAAAACCAAGCTCTACTTCATCTAGTTAGGATGGCAATTCTATTATTCCTTGTAATCCAGTCACCTTCAGTACAAGGAGTTACAAATTTTAAATGCAGTAAGTGTTTCTGCATCTTGGCTGAAGGCAGGGCCAGTGGTTAGGATTCTAACCTGGGACTTGGGAAACTGGGGTTCAATTCCCTGCTCTGCCACAGATTTCCATGTGACTGTGTGCAAATTACTTTGCCTCTCTGTGCCTCAGTTCTTTCTCTACAATGTGGATAGCAGCACTACCTTGCCTTACCTCACAGGTGTGTTGTGAGGATAAATACATTGACTGTGGTATTCAGATACTATAGAGATGGATCCAGATAAATACCTCAGATAGCTGCTGCTTCCTGAGCAAGCCAGTTGGGAAGCTGCAGCCATCCTTAGAAAGGTATTATGTACATTGGATTCAGAATGTACAGACCCTCAGGGATTGTCCATGTTGGGAAATGTTTGACACATTAGCTGCATGCATATAAAAGCAGAGTTTGAACCAGTGCAACTTAATCTGGTTTGTACTAGTGCAGCACTGTTACCATAGGTGCACAACACCCACTACAGACAAGCCCTCAAGTGGCAGAGGTTCTGCCAGGCTAGCTCAGAGATTCACTTGACAACCAAGGTAAAAATGGAGGTGATACCACTGTTCTGGTTTTTAAAAGTGGATCATAGCTGAGTCACTAGTAGTCAGTGAAAGTGCTTCTACTCCCAGGTTGGGTCTAAATGAAGTTTAGGGACAGATTTGGTTGAAGTTTTAACCAAAAATTAGCTCAAGTTCTACCTTTGAAAATTGGTGAATTTAGAATAATTTAAGGCTAACAACACTTGAAATACAGCTCTAGTTTTGCTAATCTGGGTTGTCATCTTTGTTGGAGGGTGGGATGTTTTCCAGATGAACTTTCTGTAAGTTTGATTTTAGAAGCTTCATGAGAAACACATGCAAGTGACAGACTGTTCTAAATTGGCAGGATAGGAAAGGCTTGGGTTTGCCAAAATTCCTGCAAGGTTTACTTCAGAGCCATCACTGCAGATACTGATTTTAAGATACCTTGGTTAAAACATTAAAGTGGTCCAGGTGGTTAGCTCATTGTTCAGGTGTAAAAGAGTGCATGGGAAAATATGCTACTCCTTGGAGGAGCAGGCTGGAGCCTACAGCATGTAGATAATTAGCAACTTGGTGTGGGTTGCACATGTGGGAGCCTTGAACCAGGCTCCAGCTGAACAGTTTGGTAGTAACTTCTGACCTGTACCAAACCTGATTCAAAAGGGATGTTTTTTTCCCCCTTGGGAAGCCACCACACTTTCTACCATAGTGGAAGTAAAGTGAATAGATTGCTCTAGGTCAGGGATCAGCAACCTTTGGTGCATGGCCCACCAGGGTAAGCCCCCGGCAGGCCAGGCCTTTTTGTTTACCTGCTGCGTCCACACATTTGGCCAATCACTGCTCCCCCTGGCCACGGGTCACTGTTCCAGGACAATGGGGGCTGCGGGAAGTGGTGGCAGCCGAGGGATGTGCTGGCCATGGCTTCTCGCAGCCCCCATTGTCCTGGAATGGCAGACTGTGGGAGCCACGATCAGCTGAACCTGCAGACGTGGCAAGTAAACAAACCAGCCTGGCCTGCCAGGGGGCTTACCTTGGTGGGCCACATGCCAAAGGTTGCCAATCCCTGCTCTAGGTGATGGGGTACCTGCAGCACACACTGGGCCACAAGGGGGTGCTCAAGGCTGCTTGCACCTTTACATGAATCAGTTGTGTGACTTCATTGGTTCATTTAGTGTAGTGCTATAGACTCATTTAAAAAAGCAGGACAGGGACATATTTAGCTTTTTATATATTTTGCTGTGAGAATATAACTGATAACCACTTGTAACTGATTAAGTATTTTATGATAGTAAAACAGGATTTAAGTAATGTGCTGCAAAGAGACATTAAAGAGCCACTGGCAGCCCATGAGCCTCAGTCTGACCATCACTGATCTACATTCACCAGTAGAAGCAATTACAAGAGCTTGTCCTTAGGGCAAGCCACAATAAGGAAGTAGCTGAAGACTTTGGCTCAGTTTGAAGAAGTCTCAGGTGTATGCTCTTTGAAAGCTGCTTCCACAGCATAAGAACATAAGTGCAGCCATACTGGGTCAGACAAAAGGTCCATGTAGCCCAGTATCCTGTCTGCAGACAGTAGCCAGTGCCAGGTGCCCCAGAGGGAATGAACAGAACAGGTAATCAAGTGATCCATCCCGTTGCCCATTAGCAGCATGGATGGACAAGCCATTCCTGCCATCCCCCACAGAAGCATGTACACTTCAGAGTTCATGCTAGTGCTGCAGTATAATCAGTAAGCTACCCAGCGATATTTCTACATAGCAGGGAGTGAACCATGGATAGTCTGTTTAAGGGCTATTGCCTCCCTGTTAAGTGTTTGTTTTGAGAGAACTCAAGCACAATTTTGTTCTCTTGTCATGTACTGTGTTTTATTATCCATTTTTAGGCTCAGGTTTACAGCAGAAAAGCTAAATTTAAGTAGCTTGCACACTGGGAAGTAGAGGGATGATGTATCAATTGTTAATTAGGGCTAGTCCTGCACCCTTTCCATTGCACCTGCACCAAGTAAGCCACAGCTATGACCCAACAATGGCACTGTGAAACTGGGCCTTCAGCACACAACATCCTGTTAGCTCTGACTTAATATGCAGCAGGCTGGAAGGACTGAGTGCATGAAGCATTGCTCTAGCCCAGTGCTTTCAGAGTGCCCAGCCATTAGGCAAGAGCTCATTATCCTTAGTAAGAGGACATATTACTCCTTTCATGTACAAGCTTTATTTGATGCACTGCAGCATTAACTCTTCCATTACTACATGCTCAATTGTATTGGAATCCTGCCTGCGCTCCCATGATTCAGACAGTGTGTTTGGGGGTGAGGGAAGATGTCTAGGAGGTGGAGTGCAGGCCTGTTTCACATGATTTAAAATAAACCACAAGGTCTGCTACAGTAGTGTAATGGAGGAAGTTTTATTTGGAAACATTGTATAACTGCAAAACCCAACACTGGGTGCACGACTGATGCCAGAGCATAAATTTTACTACTGGAAACATGGGAGTGTTGGACATTTGCTGTATAAGTAAAAGACAAACAATTCTCACACTCCAATACCAGGACGCTATAGCAATCTTTAGAATCAAGTTACATCCAAGGAATTCTCTGCACTTACAATTAACCCCACAGTGCAATAATCTACATATATATGATTAATATATATAGTATGGGAAATTGAAAATTCTTGCTCCATAATGTATGAACATGTCAAGTTTTATAAATAAACATCCAGTGAAGAGAAAAATTACATTTCTAGTTCCTATTTATACATAAAGTACTCTAAATGGCAAATGGGTGGAAAGTTGCACATAGGCCATGCCAAACCCTGAAGCAGGTTTTGGGTAGCCCATCCAGTTTAATATTGAAGTACACACAGGACAGACAAGTCACTAACATTCATTGCGCATTTACAAGAGATCCACTACCAAATTAAGACAACTGTACACATTGTTGAGAAATCATTTTCATTCTGGAGCTTGTTTGTTTTAAATGTGGGTTTGTTTGTTTAATTCTTTACATCATACTCTGGTGTTTACTTTGTGGAAAGGATCAGGGCAACAATGAGGCCATAGAGACCCAAGACTTCAGCGAAGATCAAGATCAGGATCATTCCCACGAATAACCTGGGCTGCTGTGCTGTCCCCCGTACGCCTGCATCACCTACAATGCCAATGGCAAAGCCAGCAGCCAGACCACTGAGGCCCACACTCAAGCCAGCACCCAGCTGAAGGAAGCTCCTGTAGATCAAGGATGAGACAAGTTTAGTGATGAATGATAAATCTCAAGTTTAAGGGCTGGGTCAAAAAAAGGTAACTGCCATTTCTCTGCAGAAACAGCACTTCCACCACCACTTTTGAAGGGGGAAACTACACCCTCCTAAAGGGATAGATATTCCATCACAACCTCAGCAGGGAACTTCCCAACTGTACACCTAGCTTTGTCTCCCACTACACATGTGGGTGTAGTCTTGGAAGATGACGGATGTTGAACATAGTTGGGAATTTCATGTTCAGGGTTGGTTTTTTTTTTTTGCGCAGACCCTGATAGGACATCAAGCCCATATACTATCTAGAAGCATGCTTCTGAAAGAGCATTAGTAATTTAGTCAGTTCCAAATACTGGCAGCACATGAAGCTATGTAAGAATCAAACTGTCCATTAAACATTCAAGGCTCTGGCAACTATAGCTGTGCATGTGTTTTCTAGGCAGTTAATGTGTACCGTAAGGAGTCATTTTGGTATTAAGTTCTATTCCAATATAAGTGTTTGCCATACTGTGCTGCACAGATAGAATAATTCAGAGGAAAAAGTTGTAATTCCATTTGTCAGGACACCTGGCATGGCCAACTCCCAAGAATAAAGGTAGAGCATAATTTCACTTTCTACTGCTGATGGACAGCATAGCACAGTAACTCCTGCATTGTGATGCAGTCATTTCTAGAATCAAGGGGTTTAACACTACCACACTGGACAGTTGAGGACTGCCAGTCCCTCATTAACTTGCATAGAGATGGTTTCCCAAACTAACAGTGCTTAAACAGATTCCTAATTTGTTAGGGCAGAAGAGTTGCCACTTGATAGGGGACCTGCCTTCATTTCAGTATCTGAAAATCTGTCTGCTTGTGTTATCCAGTTAGGATTAAGACATATTTTAGTGGTCCTTAATAGGACAGACATTTTAGGAAGTTACAGAATTACAGGTGTTACTGCCATATTAAGCCAGTCTATTGGGCTGTCAGTTATTATTGCAGGCTGCCAAGTCTTAGGCTAGTTCCAGCCCTTCTCAGGAAGCTTGGAAGAGATTGGATTTTAGACTGCTCCAGGTGCAAAAAAGGCATCTGTTGAGGTTAGCATAGCTAAAGGATTATTTACCAACATGCTGGCATGCTCTGAAATAAGCAGTAACTTGAATTATTCACAAGTGTCTCCCCGGTAACTGGTGCATACCAAAGCTCAAATTTTGCATATTTGACCAGCCTAATTAAGTTAACACACCTTGTAAAGGGTATGGATTTTAAATAGTCTTTGTTCAATCAGGAGCTGTACCATAAACCGGGACTGTTTAAGTTCTTCTCACTGGCTGATGACCCCTTTCTTGAACTGCTTATGGGCCATAGTGGGACAGCTTTAAATGCCAGTTATATATGAAGAGAAATAGAATGGCAAGGTTGTATGACCATGTATTGAAGCTCTCCATTTTGCATGATGCACGGAGTTCCTAATAGGACAGTGGATCTGAACTTTGGACCCAATTGTTACAGGATTACAAGCTATTCTATAGCCATAAAATGCTCTCTAGGTACTTCACTGCCCATATCACCACAGATTCCAAGTACTCCACAGTAAGTGGCTTCTCTGCAGTAGTGTTTAAGTGGTACCTAGTCATTTGACAAGGGTCAAGAGTTTCAGGTTAACACTCCCAACACTGCTATTGACAGGTGTAGCAAAAACTTACTTGAATAGTGTGATGCCAGGTGCAAGGGAGTTGGCAATAAGGACTGCCACTACCAGGCCATAGATAGCTATAATACCCGCCATGACAACAGGGATGATTGACTTCATGATCAGTTCAGGCCTCATGACAGACATGGCTGCAATACCTGTGCCACTCTTTGCTGTTCCATAAGCAGCTCCCAAGGCTGGAAGAGAGGAAAACAATGTTAGTGGTATCCCTACTAGACCATATGCACTTGAGAGCATGGTTTTCTATGCTATTGTACCCTGTTAAGTTGCACAGGGCTTTGCTAGTAGGTAAACTGGCACCAGCTTCAGCAAATATTTCCCTGATCTTCCATTTGGTGGGAAATGCTGAAGAAAGAATGACTTGCTCAAGGCAACAGTAAGATTAGACTTCTTCCAAATTGAGCCTGTTCTACCCAACACACACTGTAGCTAGGCTATGAGGCTAGCTAGCATATGCTTGGGACATCAGGCTGTGTTATCTGGAAACTGCTATTTCCTACATTTAAGATGGTCTAGTTACAGGGCACTGGCTCAAACATGGGCATAATCAGTGTTCTGTTCCCTTTGATTTACTGTTTAACTTAGCATCTCCAGAATTAGGACATCACCATGCCCAAGGTTTGAATCAATGTCTCCTCCACAGTGCATTTAGTTAGGCTACTAGCCTTCACCCCAAGCAATGACAGTGAATTAAATCTCCCAGCAACTACAATTGAGCCTGTGTTGAGTTAACAAGCAGCAGTAAATCATCTCAGAAACCTCACTGTATGGTCATTGAAACCTGATGGTTAAACAGGGCATTAGGAAGAAGTTACAGGTACTACCCATCTATAATTACTTGCGTGTGTCTAGGAAGGCACTTAAGATTAATGCCAGAGGCATACTAAAAAGTATCCTGTGTAGCTTTATGGCTTGAAAACTTCGTAGACACCCTTCCTCTTCAGGATTTTCAACTGCCATATTGTATTTCCCCTTTACAGAGGAGTAGTCTTCAGATGTTTCAACGGTGCATACAATTGAAGAGTCCAACCCACACTGCAGGAAAGTTAACTTAGCTAATTCACATTAGACTATTGCACTCAATTTTAAAGCTTGCCCAAGTATGATGATCTGGATCTCTGCTAAGGGGAAGCTTATTGCAAGTCAGGGTGTTATCTGCATTGCCCCAGAGACATCTGTTCAGAGAAGTGAAACTGCACTACAAGTGTTTACACAGGCTGATGCAACTGAAGCACAGTTGTGCTTAGAAGTGTAAGGATTTTTACGGTTTCCTCTTGAAGTGAGAAACTGTTATAGAGCAAGTGTCTGCAACAGCAGTCTATTTGTACAGAGGCTTGTAGGAATCCCATGCTGTTTACAAACAAGAAACAGTTGCTGTCTAGGTAACTGTTCACAATTTAAAATTCCCTGACTGATTCAGGTTGCCTTACATCTCTTCCTTGTCAGGTGCTGACAGCTGTTGGTTCTTTTTACTGCTGTTCGGTTAAGTGCAAATAGTTATTCAAAAAGATAACCCATGGGGTAATAAGATGCAAATGTGGGACATCTTCCTGGTATTCACTTAGTGCTTTGGTAAGGGCATGATTCTGGGTTAGGCCTCCCCACACTCCAGCTTTTTGTTGACTCTTGACAAACTAACATAGGAGCTTCTCAGAACATTGTGATCTCAGTACTACAGAGCTTCCGAATAAAGGACTTCAAATAAAGCACTTTTCTACTTTTAGAGAGCTGGTACTTTAGTGAAATTCTTCATGCTTCAGTGTAGAGGCAGGTTTAGGCAACAGCTATGCTGTAGAGTGGTTCAATACTTCAAGAAGGCCAGTGAGTTGTTACAAGAACATCTTTCACATTTGTCATTAGAAGGAAGTTCTACTTTATTCTTTGCAATATCATTTCTTACAAATTACAGAAATGTCAACTGAAGCCCTGGGCTGAATTTATCATGGTAAGTATACAAGTTGACAAAGGAGTGGTTTTGTTAAAGATCTAGTTTTGAAGAGTCCATGTAGTCTACAGTAATTTGGGTCATACCATCTTTTACAGTCTGTAAGGCATAACCTACAACTTCAAATAATGCCAAGTTTAATTATGTAATATCCAAAAGGAATTGGCCCCAACAGTCTCAACTAAGTTTGTGCCTGCTACCAGCAAACTCAGAAAGATACTATAGTCCATAAGGGCTGGATGCCAAGCTGAAGTCTGATTAGGAAAACACCAGGCAACTAGACATAATTAACTTGTTCAGCCTTTGCTTCCAAATTCCTCAGCACTGCATTTGACATTCTTGGTTTAGCAAGCATCAATACTCCTAGAAGTGTTCTAGGCAGGCTATAAGATGAACCTTGAGTCTTGCTGGGCATTGAGTCCAAGATTTAGGTACTGTCCTAAAAAGATATGCTCTAGTAATTTTGGGGAAGTTCTATGGTCTGCATTATAAAGCTCGGGACCATTTGATCCTATAATGTAACTGACCTTTGAATCTATGATTGTTGGTTCCTGATAGACCCAGACAGCTATACCACCACTTCTTAACATTTGTATTTTATACAAGAAGTCAGCTATATTGTAACTAGTTACTTACCAGACTCAGACATGTAAATTCTGACCTTCCCCTACCCAGGCATAGGTGTAATAGGTTTTTGCTTCAAACTTCAAATCATAGTTACATCACTAGGTTTCTAGTTGCCTTAGGATACAATCTGAGAGCCTTAAAATTAATGCATTTCTAGAACCACGCTGTGTTATGATTTTAGGATACATTCCCCCCCTGATGAAAATACTCTGATGTAGCTATTTTGCAGGAGCATGGAGAAGAGAAGCACTGACAGGGAGTCAAAGGTTTCTGTTAGTTTCAACCTGCTAACAAGATCAGTTAACATGCCATATTCTTGTAATCACAGAAGCACTAAAGAATCCTCATGTGAGTATTTAAGCATGTTATTGTATGAAGTTGTGCTTTTGAAAAGTATGGTTTTTTTAGTTATATGGACAGGAACTAGTCAGTTTCTTGCTACTGTAGTTATAGGTGGATATAAGGGGTTTAGATTTAATCAGCCCTTGACAGGTAATAGGAAAATTCTACACTGGTAGGTTGTAGTAAGCTAGAGTATTTAGTTTAGTGTATTCAAAACTGGATTCTGATTTTGGCACACCTTAGGAGATGGCACAACTTTCTGCTGAGACTGAGAAAGTAAGAACAGCTATATTAGGTCAGACCAATAGTCCAGCTAGCCCCAGTATCCTGACAGTGGCCAATGCCAGGTGCTTCAGAGGGAGTGAACAGAACAAGGTAGTTCACAAGTGATCCATCCCCTAGTCTTAGCTTCTGGACATCAGAGGTTGAGACGTAGAGCATAGGGTTGTGTCCCTAAGCATCTTGGCTAATAGCCACAGATGGACATATACTTTATAGACTTAGATTTATAAAAAAACTAGCTACTTTTTGGCCTTCACAACATCCCCTGGCAATGAGTTCCACAAGTTGACTGTGCATTGGTTGAAGTTCTTCCTTACATTTGTTTTAAGCCTGCTGTTTACTAACCTCATTGGGTGACCTGATTTTTGTATTGTGTGAAAGGGTAAATGTTTCCTGATTAGTTTTCCCACACACTGTTATAGACATCATATTCCCCCCCTTAGTCAATTTTCTAAGGGGAACAGTTCCAGTCTTCTTAATCTCCCCTTATACAAAAAAAAAAAAAAAAAAAAAAAAAAAAAAAAAGGACTTCCATACCCCTAATCATTTGTTGCTCTTCTCTGCACCTTTTGCAATTCTAATATATCTTGAGATAGGGCAACCAGAATGGCATGCTCTATTCATATAAATCCACAGTACACCCACACTATAATAGCATAATGATGGTCTTATCTATCCCTTTCCTAGTGGTTCCTAGGATTGTAGTAGCAGTCAAAACTAACACATTGAGCAGATGTATCACCTGCAAGTTTTATTTACCCTTTAAGATCACTGTTTTCAACATATTCCTAGATCTGGACAAGAGTAAAGTACAGGTCCTGTTACAGCTCCTTGGGGGACCCTATTTTGCTCTCCATTGTGAAAATGGACCATTTATTCCTACCCTTTGTTTCCTGCCTCAACCAATTACGAAGCTATGAGCCCTTTCTTATTCCATGACAGCTTACTTTGCTTAAGAGCCTTTGATGGGGGGACCCTGTCAGAGGATGTCTGAAAATCCAAGTACTATATCAACTGGATCAAAGCTTGCTGAGACCCTCAAAGAATTCTAATAGACTGAGGCATGATTTCCTTTTACAAAAGCCACATGGACTCACCAACATGTGTTGATCTATCTGATGATTCTGTTCCTTAGTATAGTTTCAACCAGTCTCCCTGGTACTGAAGTTAGACTTACAGTCTAATTGCCATGCTTGCCTCTGGAGCCTTTTTTTAAGAACAGCAATATATTAGCTATCCTACAGTCATCTAGTACAGAAGCTGGTTTAAGTGACAGGTTACGTACCAGAGTGATGAAACTGCAGAATATTTGAGTTCCTTCAGAACTCTTGGGTGAACACCCCTTTATATGGGATTGAAGAAAAGGAGTACTAAAGTTGTGCAGATATGCTCACTAGCTTGCCAGTCAAGACTTCCCACTGAGTTTCTCAGCCATTGTGTGGCTTAATGTGCTGATCTTGCAGAAGTCCAATTATGTTTTCTGCAATGCAGTGCACAATTCCAGCAGGAAGCCAAAAGCACAGTTTATTCTGGAGAAGTTGGGGAACTCTTGGCTATTTGTCAAAGTTTACTTTGGAATGATACTCAAATTGTAAGAGAGTGGTCCATCTTTCTGTATACTGAAAGAATCTGTATGCAAGAGAAGCATCATCCTGGACAGCTTCCAAGTCACTCAGCATTGGCTCAACTGATTCAGCAACAATTAGGCCAAGGGGGGGGGGGGGGGGGGCAACAAAAGCTTGGACTGCAAGCTGTGGTCAAACTTTGTCTAACCATTCAAATCTTTGAAAGATTCTGGAGTGGGTCAAAGCTAATCCAGAATAGGGAACACAAGTGACCAGATTTAGTAGATACTTTTGTAATGTATTACCACTGTAAAACTGTACACGCCACTTGCAAGCCTGTGCTTTAATGCAGGACACAAGTTGCCCAAATATCATTCAGTGTACAGCAGTTTCAGGTTGATTAGATAATTGATTTACAACTGCTTAAAGTGCTTTTTGCAGGCAGACTGACCACCAGGCCTTCACTGGGACAGATTAATGAAATTTGGGGCCCTAGACCTACTGAGAGTCAACTGGTAGCAAAGATATTTTAGAAGCGAGACGTACAGGCGCTGACTTTCCAATGTGCTGGGGGGTGCGTGACCCTGGCTCTACCCCAGGCCCTACCCCAACTTCAACTCTTCCCAAAGCCCCACCCTTCCACCTCTTCCCACCCCCTCCATGTCCCTGCTCTGCCCCCCTCACCTCCAAAGCCTCCTGCATGCCACAAAACAGCTGATTGTGGCAGGCAGGCGGTGTGGGGCCAGAGTGGGAAGTGCTAATCTGCAGGGCCTGCCAGTGGGTGCTCAGCACCCACCATTTTTTCCCCTGTGGGTGCTCAAGCCCCAGAGCACCCATGGAGTCTGCACTTATGGTGAGATGCAATATTGAAGTTTTTCCCCTCCTACCCATTTGAGATAGAATAAGTTCTACCTACACTAGGTTTTTTCACTGCTTGGTGTGAGCCATTAGAGAGAATATCTGATTTTAAAATCACATAACTGTTTCCCGCAGCTGTTTGCAACCCCAGAGTATTGAACCTAGAAGTGAAAGTAATTACTGTAAGCTGTACCATATCCAACAGGCACATAATTAGGATTAAGTTTAGAGGAACTGTCAGTTTTCTAGTTCCTTTTTCTACACCTTTCTCCTCCAGTCTTCCCAGGGAGATTAAAGTAGGAACTCTTCCTAAAAAACTAAAAAGTTCCTCCTATTGCTGTATGACAAGTCCACAAATAGGGGAAAGCAAGAACTATATAAAAGCTATAAAGGACAGAAAAATCTTTCTAACAGCATTAAGTAGAAAGTAACATTTTAGAAAAAAAATAAGTCAGTCTGGCCTGGACAGACTTTTTGCATCTTCTGCAGGAAAGTGTAGCTTCTGGGAATGAGGAAGAATTCACAGTGGACAGCCAAATATGCCTTTCTGTTACTACAAGTCTGAGGATCTATTTAGAACATTTCCGTATTTGAACAGTTTGGCAATGTTTTTCCTCCTGGAAACTAGTTTTGCAACACAACTTTGTCAACTGCTTAGTTCAGTTCTCATAGCTAACTTATCTGTTGCTGCAGACTTTTTACAGGACTAAGACTTCAGGGAAGGGTTGGGCAAAGCCAGAGTTCTAAAGCAGAATAAGGTAAGAAAGAAATCACACTGCATTATCCACTGGACACTGGTCAGAGGAATGCTGAGGGGTAGAAAGATGTTAGGGTAAAAGTTAAATAGTAGAGGTACTTCAAAAATCTAGGGCCTTGGGCATGGCCCTGAAGTCACTCAAATCTCAAAATTTTAGCTCTCATTTCGAATAGTCTTCCAGCCTTTGCAGTGAGACCTAATTGATGCAGCAGTGTTTGCTGAGGTCTGCAGATTGATGGAGATGATAGCACTGAGGGAGACCAATACTTCCCTTCTATTGAGAAGAATTAGAACCTCTGACCCTGCCAATGCCATCCTGGCAGGACTGTGTTGCAGCTGAAGTGCAGAAGGTCCAGCCTACCTCAGCACCTTAGCTCTAGAGTAGGTATCTGGGACATCCCTGCTGCTACCCCTACTTTTGGTGGGGGCACTCTGTTGCCATCCTTGCTGCTCCTGATGAAAGGTGGTCCCATACTGCTGTCCTTGCATCTTTGGAAGGAGCCTCTGCCACTCCAAATGGGCATGGCTATCCCATGAGACAGCCATACCTCATCTCCCTGCCATGCTGTAGCAGGCCTAGGGCCAGATTGCCTTAATCTGTATATCACCTTTTATGATTCATGGCCAGGGGAGTGGTCTGTGCCATTTGCTTTTTGATGCATATGCAAGAAGGGTATTCTTGAGAGTTTTAGATTAGAAATTCAGGTCCTGGCTATATTGGAAGAGGACTTGAACTTGTGAAGTCAAGAACTTGGAATGATTCCAGCAATTGGGGGGTGGGGTGGAAGAAGGTATTTTTAGTCCGACTTTAGAACTTCAGTGACTAGTTAAGAAAAGGAAGCTTTTCACAGCTTCTGATCCATTGCTACTGAGATCACACAAATATCCCTCTATCTTCAACACCAGGGAAAGTTGCACTTTGGAGGGGAAAAAAAAAAAAAAAAAAAAAAAGAGACCCATCAGCCCTTGTTATACATCAAGGGCTTAAAGTGACTTGCAAAGAAATCTTAAGTCTGAATCCATATTTATGGCCAGGAAGTCCTGGCTTAGTTTCACAGACAAGATATAATCCAATATTTAAAAACTATTTCAAGTGATTAAGGGATCTCATTGTGGCTATTACAAGTGCTGTATACTTTTGGGTGGATGAGATATTCAACTAGGTAGTTGGCGGAGGATCATAGACTGCAGATGGCCATCGTGTGACTTGTTCAAGTATTCACAGCAAGACCATACTGAAAGCATAAGCAGTATGAAGTGGAAGGATTCTCTCTGCATTAAGGTTGTACAAACAACCTTAACTAGTTTAAGTTTGAATCGCAGA
This sequence comes from Terrapene triunguis, assembly GCF_002925995.2. Lineage (NCBI taxonomy): Eukaryota > Metazoa > Chordata > Testudines > Emydidae > Terrapene > Terrapene triunguis. Next base: position 2,834,482 of record NW_020664418.1, on the reverse strand, counting down.
ACTTTGCAGTTCTGGGAAGTGGTCAGAAGACATTTGATTCTTCACCAACTGTGCAAGTCAAGTTACCATAATGTTAGTTGCATCCTGTGTTAATGCTACATGAAGTCTGAATCTAGCCTGAGACTTGAGTCTTTTCACCTGATCTGCTGAAGACTTCAGTGAATTTATACAGGTAGCCTCTATTGATCTGTGGAAGAGGTTCAATTTTTGCAGAGTTTGAGGTAGTCAGTACAGGCCACCTGGAAGCATAAGAGACTTCGCACCTTGAAGTTCAGCAAGGATGTTCATACTTTGAAGATTAGGAGCCATTCACCACAAATTCCAATTACATAGCCAGACCAGCCATCCCAAACACATTCTACTCACTTGTTCAATTAAGCAGCCATTTTGAGAGTTTTAGGTAAAGAAATCTAAAGATACTTCTCAAGATTTCAGGACTCAGACCCCAAAATGCTCCAAGTTTGAGGTGAATTGAAGAGCAATTCCATGGCAGGCAGCCATTGAGAAGTTTTATATTAAATTATCTTATTTAAAAGTTGAAGTCCAGGCTAATGGGTAAATAGGCTACAAACTGTACAGAGCTATAGCAGTAATACCATAATTCTCAGAGCTGCAATATCTCTCATCAGTCAGGCTTACTGACTACTCTCCTGGACAGAATATGGATGCAAGTTGAGTTGCTGATGTATAAACATCAGATCAGACTTTGCCACATTAATACCCAATTACAATACTCTGCAGTTTACTTCTGTCCACCACTAGTCATCAAGTCTCAAGTTCCTCATTTAATCAGACTAGAAGAAACCATTTCTTTACACATTCTAAAGAAATCTTGAGTGTTTGTAAGAGCAGTGCTAATTAAGTTTTTCCCAAAAAAATAGCTTGTTGGAAGGCAAGAGCACACTTATGATCTTTGATAAAGGATTTTCATCAGGACTCTGGAATGAAAGCTACATATGGAACTCAATTGAGGCAAACTTGGATTACAATTTATATATTGAGACTTAGAGGGAAGGGATCCCACGTCACATTTGGGTTGTTTTACATCATAAGTGGGTCTAGGAAAGGATTTGGCAGCCAAAGGCCTGAATGCTTAGGACAGTATGTAGTCTGCCTGTAAGTAGGTAAGAAACTACAAGTGAAGACTTGTTTCCACAAAATGCTGGAAGCCTGATGTCTCATTTATCACAACCTTTGATCTAACAAGGGTTATATGAAATCAGATTGCTGCATTTACTTTTGTTTTAAAAAGAGTTTCTCAAATGTAGTATGAGTGCAACATACTAGTTCCTCCTTGAAGTACTGAGGGAAGTGGAAGCCAGTTGCTTGTAACTAAGGCTACATTTTAGTCACAGGTATTTTTAGTAGAAGTCACGGACGGGTCATGGGCAGTAAACAAAAATTCATGGCCCCTAACCAGTCTAACTTTTACTAAAAACACCTGTGATTAAAACTTGGGGGGCTGCCTGGGGGCCCTGCAGGTGCTGGGGATGGGGGCTGGGACCTCCACTAGTGCTGGCAGGCTCCCTACCTGGCCCTGCTGCTGCTGCTGGGGGGGAGGGAGGAGGGGCACAGAGTTTGGGTGTGGGAGGGGGCAAGGTGGTCTCTGGTCAGTGCTTACCTGGGGGCTCCCCTGTAGCAGCAACATCCCCCTCACTCAACTCCTAGGCAGAGGTGTGGCCAGGCAGCTCTGCACACTAGCCTGCAGGCACCACCCCTGCAGCTCCCATTGGCTGCAGTTCCTGGCCAATGGGAGCTGCAGGGGCAATGCCCTGGACAAAGGCAGCATGCAGAGCTGCCTGGCCATGCCTCCACCTAGCAGCTGAGCGAGGGGGAGGTCATTGTTGCTGCTTCTGGGGAGTGCCGTAACCTTAAACAGGGGCCACATCTTATCTTTAAGCTAAGCTAGCTAAAGCATTAAGTTAACCCGTTTTCTGCTCTTCCTCCCTCTTTGGCCTCTTGCCACCTGCAAAAAACAAAAAAAAGTTTTTACTCCACACACACACACACACACACACCCACCCACCCCCCTTTAACCCTTCCCAAAATACTTTGCAATGCCTGCAACAGCATTAACATACAATGCTAATCTGCCTCCTCAAAAAAACCCTAAAAAAGGGGGCCATTGGGGTGTAACAGCTGCTTCTTGGGAGTCCCTCACATAAGCACCACCCAGAGCCTGCCTCATCCCATCCTGTGCTGTGCCCCAATCCCCTGCCCCCTCACACACCCACTCTGCTGCTGGGGAGGGTGTGGGGGGGCAGGGGTGGCAGCATGTGTGGGGGCCCAAGACTGCCCCAGCAGTGGATGGTGCAGAAGTCATGGAATCTGTGACAGACTTAGTTACTTCTAAACTAGAGTCAGTGAACACTCAGTTTCTGTTTAAAGGCAGTCAGACTTATCAGGTCAAGCATGATGTGTGAGCAATAGTGTGGGAAAGGCCCTCACTTACCACACACTAAGCAAGCAAGCCTCCACCCTCAGACACCTCTCTATCCAGTATTTCATCTGCTATTTCTAAGATGTTTGTTCTTAGGATAGAGTTACTGGGGTCTTTACTATGCAGCTATCATAGAACAGAATCCTAGAATATCAGGGTTGGAAGGGACCTCAGGAGGTCATCTAGTTCAACCCCCTGCTCAAAGCAGGACCAATCCCCATCTAAATCATCCCAGCCAGGGCTGTGTCAAACTGGACCTTAAAAAGCTTTAAGGAAGGAGGAGATTTCACCACTTCCCTAGGTAACCCATTCCTGTTCTTCACCACTCTCCTAGTGAAAAAGTTTCTTAATATCCAACCTAAAGCTCCTCCACTGCAACTTGAGACCATTACTCACTGTTCTGTCATCTGCTACCACTGAGAAAAGTCTAGATCCATCCTCGTTGGAACCCCCTTTCAGGTAGGGGAAAAGCAGCTATCAACCCCCCCCCCCCATTCTTTTCTTCTGCAGACTAAATAATCCCAGTTCCCTCAGCCTCTCTTCATAAATCATGTGCTCCAGCCCCCTAATCATTTTTGTTCCTTTCCACTGGACTCTAATTTTTCCACTTCCTTCTTGTAGTGTGGGGCCCAAAGCTGGACACAGTACTCCAGATGAGGTCTCATCAATACTGAATAGAGGGGAATGATCACATCCCTCGATCTGCAGGCAATGCTCCTACTAATACAGCCCAAAATGCAGTTAGCCTTCTGGCAACAAGGGCACACTGTTGACTCATATCCAGCTTCTCGTCCACTGTAAACCCTAGGTCCTTTTCTGCAGAACTGCTGCCTAGCCACTTGGTCCCTAGTCTGTAGCAGTGCATGGGATTCTTCTGTCCTAAATGCATGACTCTGCACTTGTCCTTGTTGAACCTCAGATTTCTTTTGGCCCAATCCTCTAATTTGTCTAGGTCCCTCTGTATCCTGTCCCTACCCTCCAGCGTATCTACCACTCCTCCCAGTTTAGTGTCATCTGCAAACCTGCTGAGGGTGCAATCCTCACCATCCTCCAGCTCATGAAGATATTGAACAAAACCGGCCCCAGGACTGACCCTTGGGGCAGTCTGCTGGATACTGGCTGCCAACTAGACATGGAGCCATTGATCACTACCTGTTGAGCCCGATGATCTAGCCAGCTTTCTATCCACCTTATAGTCCATTCATCCAGCCCATACTTCTTTAACTTGCCGGCAAGAATACTGTGGGAGACCGTAGCAAAAGCTTTGCTAAAGTCAAGGAATAACACGTCCACTGCTTTCTGCTCACCCACAGAGTCAGTTATCATAGAAGGCAATTAGGTTAGTCAGTCATGACTTGCCCTCAGTGAAGCCATGCTGACTGTTCCTGATCACTTTCCTCTCCTCTAAGTGCTTCAAAATGGATTCCTTGGGACCTGCTCCATGATTTTTCCAGGGATTGAGGTGAGGCTGACTGGCCTGTAGTTCCCCGCATCATCCTTTTTTTTTTTTTAAAAAAAAAAAAGATGGGCATTACATTAGCCTTCTTCCAGTCATCCAGGACCTCCCCTGATTACCATGAGTTTTCAAAGATAATGGCCAATGGGTCTGCAATCACACCCGACAACTCTTTTACCACCCTTGGACGCAGTGCCTCCGGCCCCATGGTCTTGTGCTCATCCAGCTTTTCTAAATAGTCCTGAATCTCTTTTCCTCCAGAGGGCTGGTCACCTCCTCCCCACACTGTGCTGCTTAGTGCAGTAGTCTGGGAGCAGACCTTGTTTGTGAAGGCAGAGGCAAAGTAGTATTGAGTACATTAGCTTTTTCCACATCCTCTGTAGATGCTTCTCCCAATCTGTGATTTAATCAAGCATGTGCCAGATATATGCCCAAGCACTTCTCTGTAGGACTGTCATTGCCTTGCTCCGGCTGTCGCCATTATCCACTCCATTTAGTGGAGAAGCAACAAGATAGCAGCAGTTCTGTTCCAAAGCAAGAACATAAGCTAGTGTGGTGAACCACAATGCCAAGTTGTTCTCTAGCTGACTGACTTCAGTAAGTGTTAAAGCAAGACTAGTTGTGATCTTGCAGGATGTCAGGAATATGGCTAATTGCCAGGGATCAAATATGTTTAATATTTGTGATTACACATTCTAGTTACATTCCCTGGCACTGAAGTAGACAAAGGACCCTTGGGTCTGCATTTAGAGTGCTTAAGCAATGTTTGATAAGGGTTTGTACTGTGCTATGCACATGGGACTCTTTCCAGCAACTGAGTATGTATAGTTGAGTTATCCTATATAGTTATCCTAATAAGTGTCCTTGTGACAGTTCTGCCAACATAAGATGTGCTCCTGGAAGATTTTACAAGCTTCTTTGCAGAAATATTTCAGGAGATACCAGGCAGGTGCCCAATAGTTCTTTGCTCTCATAGCAAACTGCACCATTCTTAGATATGCCAAATATAAAGGAGACCCTATCCTATAGTAAGGATATTTAACTTGTTAGAAAAATGGCTTAACACCTCAGCTAGTGGACTTTTGGACCTTGCTTTTTGTTTAACAACCTCTTTGGCCCTATGTCAGTAAGTCTAAGTTGACAGGTTCACAAACATGATCCGTTAGGAGTAGAAAACTCCTCAGCCTGTTAAGATTTGCTTCCATGCTGCAGTGGTGAATTTCCTTTACAAGTTTTAGATCAAGAGGCACTTGCTGCTAAGCATACAAAGTTTGAGAGTTATGTGAGCAGACAGCTCAAGTACCAATTGTAATAGAGCATATCCAATGCCACCAGGAGGTGTACTGCATCCTTAATGGCAGTAAGAACAAACCAGCCTCTTCCTTGGGAGGAGGGAAGTCACCTGCCATCCCTTGAATACAAGACTCAGGCCTTGTCTACATGAGCAAGTTGTGCAAAAGGTCTCCAATTCTGGCCAGAAAGTGAATAGCCTAAAATTAAAGCCAAAAGTTTGGCTATAGCTTAATCCTGAAGGCAGAAACAAGTGCATCAGAACAAGATGTTTCCAGATACTGACATGGGGCAAGAACTTTGTCTTTTCAGAAAGACAAGATGTCATGTTCCCCTCCCTACTCAGTTGAAGGCCCTTTATACAGGATTCTCACTCATGAAGAACAAGTAACTTGTCTCAAAAGGAAGAAGTTAGGAGAGGCAAGCATGGGGGGGGGGGGGGGAAGGCCCTAAATTAAAAAAAAAAGAAAAGAAAAAAAAAGACTGACTTAAGTCCTAGGCTGTTCAGAGTTCTAAACATGGTTCTCTAGTAAGTTTGCCAAGGGAACAAACATCTAAAAAAGCCTGAGTTGGGTGGACTAGGAGAAGGCCTTAGTCTGCCTTTGAGTAGCAATCTCAAGGCCCCTCACCTCTGAAGGCCAGAGTGTTGTGTTTGAAGAGGTACTGCTTAGAATTTTGGATTTCTGCCCAGGAGAAGAGACTAGAGTGAGAATCCGGCAGATATGGTATCTTGAATATATAGTCTTGTTACTGGACAGTAACTAGGTTCAAGGAAGTATCTCCATATGAAACTCAGTTTCCAAAATTGGTTAATTTAGATCCTCAGTCCCTGTTCTGGTATTTAAATTAAGTTATTCAAAGTCATAAGCAACAGATCATTTGGATTCAGTGCACACTTAGTAAATGCCATTAGTAACAAATTAAAACAGTAGTGTAACTATAATCTTACAACCCAGAGACTTTACACTAGCAACCATGCCTTGCTCCAGTTAGTGTTTTAAAGCAAGGTTCTCTCCCATTTCAGGAATAGCAGCTGTATGGTCCTATCCAACATGCACACAACTAGTAAGAAAGCATAAGTTCTAGTGGGGCTGGCACTTTATAGCTTACTTGGTGGATCATGTGATTTACCATAAGCTTGAAAGCAGGGCTTTGGAGCCGTGCTCCAGCTCCAGGCAAAAACCTGCAGCTCCCCTGCCCTGGAGCTGCTCCAGGCTCCTCTCCAAAGCCCTGCTTGGAAGTGCTGAGACAGGGTATGGTAAAAGCGTTAAGGGTTACACCATAGGAGCAAACTTGAACACAACAGGTGAGGTAAGGAGAAACTAAAGCCAAGTCTCAAACAGGGGCTGCCCCAATTAGACTGGCCCCCCCATTTTTAAAAGCTTTCATGCGCTACCATGAAGCATGTTAAGTCAGGTGCTGGATCCTTTTGCTGTTTCCTTCTTTGGAAATTTCCCTTGACAATCCCGCAGACTCTCAGCTTGTACAGGACAGCAGCCCATCTATTAAGTAACACAGGCCATCATGAAGCCATTTGTCTGGCATTCTGCTCCCCCTCAGGGAAGAGCAAAGTGTAGGAGATCTTTCATTTAGACTTGATGGAGACAAACTCCAGGGGTAGGCAAACTTTTTGGCCACATCTGAGATTAGAAATTGTATAGTGGGCCATGAACGCTCACAAAATTGGGGTTGGGGTGTGGAAGGGGTGAAGCCTCTGGTTGGGGTGCAGGCTCTGGGGATGGGCCAGAAATGAGGAGATCAGGGTGTAGGGGGCCTCTGGGCTGGGGGGGTGAGGGCTATGGGAATAAGGGGTTTGGGGTGCAGGAGAGTGCTCTGGGCTGAGATCAAGGAGTTCAGAGGATGGGAGGGGTATCAGGGCTGGGGCAGGGGGTTGGGGAGAGGCTCAGGGGTGCAGGTGCCAGGCAGCGCTTACTCCAAGTGGCTCCCAGAAGCAGCGGCATGTCTCTTCTCCAGCTCCTATGCGGAGGCACAGCCAGGCGGTTCTGCACGCTGCCCCGTCTGCAGCTCCCATTGGGGGCGTCATTGGCGTGCAGAGGAGGCCATTGGCACACGTAGGAGCTGGAGGGGGGCCATGCTGCTACTTCTGGCTGGAGCATGGCAAGCCCTAGACCCTGCTCCCCAGCAGGAGCTTGAGGGCCAGCTTAAAACAACTAGTGGGCCAGATCCAGCCTGTGGGCTGAAGTTTGCCCACCCTGATGTAGATTACGAAGCTTACCACCAGCCATAGCTTGTTCAGAGTTAGACACGAGACCCATTCCTTCAATCTCAGCTTTCCTACAGTAGTTACACATTTTTGTACTGTAAATTCACTTCTAATTGGTGTGAACCAATGCCCATGTTCAGTCCAAAGTCATCTTACTTTGAGTGGACTCAACTTTCCCCAGGTTGGTCTGCTCTAGAGGCTACTCCTCATAGAAACAATATTCTACAAGTTACACCCACTCGCAGTACTTCCACAGACTAATCAAGTTCATCTGTACAGACAAGGGAGGAAGAGACTGATACTTTCATCAGTTGCTCAGATACTACAGTGATGGGTGCATATGAGTATCACTCTTCAAAATGATCAGAGTGAAAACCCATGATCAGTTTCACTTGACTGATAAGGACAATGGACAGTAGAAGAAAACATGAAATGGGGGAGAGAAAAGGAAGAGGGAAAAGCTGTATAATGGCTCATATTGCCTTGGGACAGATTGTGATGCCCCACTGACCCAGCTGGGGCTCAGAGCCCTGGAGTTGCAGCACCATGAACTGCTGTTGTAGAGACTCAGAGGAAGGTTCAGCATAGAGAGGCTGAGGGTGAATTAAGACAGGGGACTCTGGTAGACTTGTCTAAAGGAATTGCAGTCAAAATGATAAGAGGAAAGACTTTCAGACTGACTTAGTTAACGAATAGTGCCAGCCAAGTTAGTTGGCAGACAACAGAATCAGTGAAGCAACAAAGCTTCACCTTTGATGCTGGAATCCTTGTTTTCAGCTAGTCAGGGTGTTGTTTGCCGGAAAAGGTGTAGCTCCCCCCCCCCCCCCCCCCCACTGATTTAAAATTGCCTCACTTTCCTGTTCTATTATGTAAGAGTAGGCACATGCTCATCTGTTGCCTAGATTCAAAGCAGCAATAGTTTGATAGCTGGTTTTCCAGAAAGAAACTTGAAAACCAAAATGTTCAGATCATATTACTAGAGACAGCTACTTCAGTGCTCTATGCACATTCAGAAGTGTTTCCACCAAGTGTTCGTTAGGCTTTGTCTACACTGGAACTTTGTCAGCAAAACTTTTGCCGTTCAGGGGTGTTAAAAACACCCTGCTGAATGACAAAAGTTTTACCGATGAAAAGCCCTGTTGTGAACAGCGCTTTGGTCGGCAGGAGAGCTTTCTCCTGCCGACAAACAACAGCTACACTGCACACCTTTTGGTGGCATAGCTGTGGTGGCACAGCCATGTTCCTAAAAGGTAGTGTAGACAGCCTTAGACTAACCTGCTCTTTCCCCAGTACTGCAGTATATATTGCTGTTGAGAAGCTGAGTTTAATGGTCCAAGCACAAAATTAAAGAGAAAACTTGAGTTCCACTCAGATCTGCCACTTACTTCTCTCTTGTCAAGGTCACTTTGAATTCTAATTTTATTCCCCAAAGTGATTATAACCTCTTCAAGATCAGTGTCGTCATCTGCAGATTTTTATAAGCATACTCTCCACTCCATTATCCAAGACATTAATGACAATGTTGTCTATACTGCACCCAGGACAGACCTCTACATGACTGTACTTTGTCCACCCCCTGGTTATATATCAATAGTTTGCTATCATTTGAGTATGGTTTTGCAACCACCCTATAGTAACTTCAACTTTCTAGACTATACTTCCCTAGTTACATTGAGACTGTCATGTGGGACCATGAAAGCCTTAATAAAATCAGTATCACATCTACAGCTTCCCCATCCACTGCCTTCCAGTACCCTGTCAAAGAAGGAAATCAGGGTGGCTTGGTATGACTGTTCGACTTGATCATGTTGCTTAATACTTGTAGTTGCTTACAAACCTATTTATTTGTTTCAGTAGCTTTCTAGGTATCAAAGCTAGGCTGACTAATCTGTAGTTCCCCAGGTCCTCTGTTTCCTTTTTTTTTTTTTTTAAATAGGTACTATGTATGCCCTTTTCCAGCCCTCTGGGATCTCTCCCATCCTCCACGAGCTCTCAAGGATAATTGCTAACAGTTAGTTCCTAGGGTGCACTTCACCAGGCCTTGCTGACATGAATACAGCTAACTTACCTAAATATGCTTTAACCTGATCTTTCCCCATTCTGGCTTGCATTCCTTCCCCCGCCTAATATTGTGACCAGATACTTAATTTACTTTTTTTAGTGAAGACTGTAGGAAAATAAGTGTTAAACTCTTCAGGCTTCTTCACTTATTAGCCTCTTCCCTCTGCTAAGTAGAGGACATATACTGTGCTTCATCTTTCTCTTGCTCCTAGTGTATTTATGAAACCGTATTGCATTTTGTCCCTTGCTAAGTACCGTAACTCCTTTTGCACCTTAGCCTTTCTGACTTTTTTCCGTATGCCTGTCTTGTGCTCATTCTTAGCAGTTTGTCCACGTTTCCCTTTTGAAAAATCAAAAAGGAACCCTACATCATTCAGGATGGAGCCACTTTGGACTAATAGTGAGAGGCTAGTCTTTCCTTTGCATTGGGATACCTTGCAGTTGTGCTTCTAATAGTCTCCTTGAAACAGTCAGCTCATGACAGCAATATTTTATTCTTCAATATTGTGATACCTATTAAACATGTGCATGAATTTATGGTTTGTAGTAACATACAGAGCATACGCTGCCTTTCAGGGCTGCAGGCATCTTGTATGACCATGGGAGGGTAGTGCCTCCTAGGCAGACTTGATTATTGGCAGCCTAAAGCCAGATGCTGGTTTCTTCTGCCAATGGACCAAAAAGGTGAATTGAGCAAGTCAGAGAAATCAGACTGAAATCAACAAGATGAAATTCAATAAAAGCAAGAAAAAAAAAATCAAATGCACAAATACAATATGGGGGATAACTGGGGGTAGCATGAAATGCTGAACTCTTGAATCTGGGGGTTATGGTGGACTCATGCAACTTGTGATCAACAATGTGATGCACTTGTGTAAGAGGCTATATCATTCTAGGATTTATTAACCTAACTGTCCAGTTCTACTCAGCACCAGAAAGGCTGCAGCTAGAATATGGTGTCCAGATCTTCCTTGAAGCTCAGCAAACTGGAGACATCCCAGAGAAGAACTACAAAAATGAGAGAAGATTTAGAAAACCTAACCCGTGAGGAAAGCTTAGAAACTAGGTATGTTTAGTCCCAAGAAATCGGGGGGGGGGGGGGGGGGGAGGAGAGAAGAGGAGAAGAATGATCAGATGAGTCTTCCAATATGTTAATTGATGTCAATGAGAATAGTGATAAATTGTTCCCCGTATCCACTGAAGGTAGGAGAAGCAGTAATTAGCTTAATCCACAGCAAGGGAGATTTAGGTTAAATGTTAGGAAAAAAAACCTTTCTAATTATAAGTGTACTACCTCAGTGCAGGGGACTGAACTAAATGACCCTCTGGAGGTCTCTTCCAGCCCTGCATTTCTAGGATTCTGTGTTGGTGGCAATACTAACTAAGATAAAAGTTCTAATGCGAGACGGGGGGGGGGGGAAGGGGGGACGGACCCACACACGACGACCACACACACTGTCAGCCAGGCAGATTCATTGAAATTTAGCTATCCAGTGTGATAAAATAATTCCAAGCCAGTCCATAGATGCTATGAATTTATGGTAGTGAAAGAACCCAGCAGGCAGAGAAATTCTGTAAATGGGCCCTTGTTTGATACAAGTCTTGCAGCAATGATAAAAAGAACCAACATGCACAAGACTACCCATCTGCTATTTCTGAGATATAGCAAAGCAGTATTTCCTCCATCAGAAATCTTCCATCTGCTTGCAGTCTAAGCAAAGCATGATCTTGTTTTAGGACAAATTCAGGAGATTAAGTGAAACTGCATATAGGATTATGGCCTTAAATTATGATCAGGGTTGAAAGTGTTTGAGACTCCAATAACTCTTAACACAGCAACCCTCCAATGTGAAGTCTCCACTGGTAAAATGCAGAAGCAGACCACTTGGTCTTGAAACCAACCAACCATGCCTCTATTTCCTTTTCTGCTGGGTAAGGATGTGCTGTAGGATTCAGAACATGGAAAGAATTATAGAATTTGACCACGCAACAGCATCTGACATTTAGCCACCCACACATTTTACAGACTGGAAACAGGGGGGGGGGGTGAATGCTATTTAAACCACAAGAAATTTAGATCTGACCACCAAGTAAGCAGTCTTAAGATATCCAAATACATCAAGGTCACAGTAGCCTGTCAGATGCTGCTAGTGGCCACCACAGTACTAGCTGACCAAAACAAGTTCTGCTAGCTATTTACTATAATCAGAAATCAGTGTTCAAACCCAAAACAAATGACTATATGCAATACTGTTTCCACATCAAGCCTGCCACGACAGAACAAGCCTTGAACATTTTTTTTTTTAATTTAAATAAAAAAAAGTCTGAAATACAAGCCTCACAAGAAACAGTACACAAGACTTATTCAAGTTAGAAACGTATGACTTTTAAAGAGTTTTGTACATAGCAAGTCTACTACATTAATTGCCACTGAGCTCAGACGTTCTTTATGCAGAGTCTTAAAGCCCTGCCTCCCTCCCCAGAGAGGCTAGGTAGCTTCTCACCTCTAAAGTCAGTTAATTGTTTCAAAATAAACGCTTAGGCAAGAAGCACTGGAACATACTGTAGTGCTACATCCCAGTTAGAAGTGCTACATGACATTGTCAATTTTAATGCTACACGTACAATTTTAAGTCTGCATGTTCAGTAACAGATCACATATGAACAAGATATTGCCTCATTTAGTACAGATGCTCCCCAACTAACGCAAGCGTTCCATTTCGGAATGCCTTGCATAACTCGAATTTCGCACAAGTCTGAAACGTATCTCCGACCATTATGCCAAAAAAACCTATTTCTAGCTTATGGAACTTTTTCCGTAAACTTGGATTTCCGTATGTTGGTTTACATAACTCAGGGAGCCGTCTGTGTACCCTAAATTGACAGGAATGTCAGCAAGACTCAGCTGATGACCAGCAGTTCAGAAGCAAACATGGAACTAGAAAAGTAACTGAATGAGTGACAAATCTATGCCCAGTCTAAGTCTGTATAAATGATTGCAGCTTTCCAGAGCCTAGTTTAGGATAGTTTACCAATCTCTTAAAGAAGGGAACTAACAGTAGTATGAATTTGTTAGCTTTAGGACTCATTCATATAAAGCTTCATCAGATGTAATAAAACATTACTAGTCTTCACAAAAAGTAATCCCTTTAATCTGTTGACAGGACTAGTTCACAGCCAGATAGTCCCTAGTACTCCTTCACTTCAGTTGTGTATGCTCACACATCAAGAGCAGGTTTCAAGACCCAAGTATCAGAGGGGTAGCTGTGTTAGTCTGAATCTGTAAAAAGCAACAGAGGGTCCTGTGGCACCTTTAAGACTAACAGAAATATTGGGAGCATAAGCTTTCGTGGGTAAGAACCTCACTTCAGATGCAAGTAATGGAAATTTCCAGAGGCAGGTATAAATCAGTATGGAGATAACGAGGTTAGTTCAATCAGGGAGGGCGAGGTGCTCCTTGTTATCTCCATACTGATTTATACCTGCCTCTGGAAATTTCCATTACTTGCATCTGAAGAAGTGAGGTTCTTACCCACGAAAGCTTATGCTCCCAATACTTTTGTTAGTCTTAAAGGTGCCACAGGACCCTCTGTTGCTTTTTTCAAGACCCAGTCATTATGTAAAAGTGAAGAGCTCAATGCCACAATATCTTCCTGCAGTAGGTATCTAGCATTCAGGATATGAACGTTAGGCATTAACAAGTTACTTGAAGGGTGTTGAGGCATATCTAGTGAGCTGAAGTGAAACAATTCAAGTAGAGTTGGCAAACTATGGCCCGTGGGCCAAATCCAGCCACACCAGGTGTTTTATTCTGGCCCTCAAGCTCCCGCTGGGGAGCAGGGTCTCCAGCTTGACCCCCTCTAGCACTCCAGCCGGGGAGAGGGACCGGGTGCTGTGCCCTGTGGCTCCCAGAAGCAGCTGTAGGATGAGGATTTTATATTTGTATTAGAGGTTATAATGTAGTATGTATTAATGTATGATCTGATCATCCTGCCAGCCACCCTTTTTGAATAGCAGAAAGGAATGACCCTCTAGGACATATGCATCTGAGATGCATTTCTACCAATGTCTGTACGGATGTTAAGGCAGGGACAGACGAGAACAATCCTTATGGCCAATTATGGTCACCCTCTTGTAGAGAAAGTTGTATTATAAAAGATGGGGTCTTGTTTCCTATATGCATTACAAATTAGGCCCTTTAGTTAAATATAGATTTCTTTGTTTTAAGGTTTAGTTAGTAAGACAGGATCTTGTTTGTCTATATTAATGAGATTAGAGGCATGCTGAAGGCCTGGGCCCACATGTGAACTGTTTTGGTCACAATATTTAGTAAGGTTTCATTTACGATGTCTTTTTTGCTCAACATAAAACACTGCTGTTGGTATACCTTTGAAGGTCTCTGTAAAAGTCTGCGTGTGAATGAGGAGTGTATGCATCAGGATAAGAAGGTCTGAAGGCAAAGTCAGATGGTGAAGAAAGGAGGAGTGAAGAGAACCATCAACGCACATCCATAATTGAGGAAGGGCAGACTGACAACCCTGTGGTGCAGGCTGGCACCCCTAAAGACAAGATGATTGATTAAATCGAAACCAGGACAGGATGAGCCTCTCGGAGGTGCTTTGAAGTGTTAACATCAAAAGATAACACCAATTAAGGAGTAACCGGTCATAAATGACACAGCAAAATCCATTGACTTCAACAGAGAAAAAGGACTGTAAGAATAGGGTACTTTGCCATGGAACTTTGGGTTCGTCTTGCCACAACTCCAGGAGCATTGGATCGCGACCAACAGAGCCCAGCTCCCCTCTGCGACCAATCTGGCTGGCCACTAGACTGATCCAGACTCTGGACTGGTAACTATAAACATTGACTGGCAGGACTATGTGCATGGTGGGTGTGTGCGTGCATGAGCGAGAGAGACTGAAAAGCATATGCTAACTGCTGTATTCTCAATAAATGCAGTGTATTGCCTTTTCCCCTGAAAAACATCTGGTGTGCTTTCTATAAGTACAACACAGCCACATGGCCCCCCCACTGGCTCCTACATGTAGGGGCAGCCAGGGGCCTCTGCCCCAAGCCCTGCCCCTGCAGCTCCCATTGCAGGGGCAGTGCCTGCTGATGGGGCAGCATGCAGAGTCACTTGAGGTAAGCGCTGCTGGGAGCCTGTACCTGAGCCTCCCCCCATGCCCCAACCTCCTGCCCCAGCCCTGATCCTCCTCCCATTCTCCAAACCCCTCGATCCCAGTCCAGAGCACTCCAAACTCCCCAACCCCACCCTGGAACCCTCACCCTCTCCTGCACCCCAACCCCAATTTTGTGAGCATTCATGGCCTGCCATACAATTTCTATTTCCAGATCTGGCCCTCAGGCCAAAAAGTTTGCCCACCCCTGAATTAGGGAGACAGGGTGGGTGAGGTAATATCTTTCTCACCAACAGAAGTTGGTCCAATAGAGACAAGTTTTTGAGCTTACACAGAATGACCTGAAGAAGAGCTCTGCGTAAGCTTAAAAGCTTCTCTCACCACCTAAGCCCTAGCATAGATGCCCAGGTCAATGGAAGAATTCTGTCATCATAGCTACACTAGAACCTCAGTTACAAACCTCTTGGGAATGGAGGTTATGCGCAACTCTGAACACCATGTTATGGTTGTTTTCAAGCGTTTACAAATGAACATTGACTTAATATAGCTTTGAAACTTTTAAACAGCATTTTTCTTCTGCATAGTACTTGTTTCATTTAAATTGACAGTAGAGAAACAGTTTCCTTACCTTTTCAAAAAAATGTTTAAGTAGTTTACATTAAACATTACTGTACTGTTTGCTTTTTTTGGCCTCTGCTGCTGCCTGATTGCATACATCAGGTTCCAATTGAGGTGTGTGGTTGACAGGTCAGTTTGTAACAGGTTCTACTGGGGGTGGATTTACTATAGAGATAGAACAAAGCCTTCCACCATTGTTGTACTTCAGCGGCATAAGCACAGGTTTTGAGTAGTTTTAGGGGTTCAATTCCTTCCAACTCAACAGAACCACCTACTCTTCCAAAATGGGTGCCAAGGGATTAAAGAACAGGAGTACTTGTGGCACCTTAGAGACAAACAAATGGTTTAAAAAGGTATGTCATTGGGTTTTCAAATGAATCAGAACACTTGGTAGGGTTTGGCTATCCAAGCTGTTAAGACCACCACCTTCTGTTTATTCAAATTCTGTGAAATCCTCTTCACCCCAATTCAGTTTCTTTCCCAAGGAACGACCATATGCCCACCATTTTCCTCCTCCAGCCTTATAAGCCATCCTCTGGCAGATGAGGGTTAGACAGCCATCTAGAGCTATATTATGCAGGAGTCTGACTGTGGGCAGAGTTGCTTCTATATACCCAAGACTGCAGTACATTGCCTTGACAGGACTATCACTGCTGATCCAGACAACAGCATTCAAGACTTGGCGATGACCCACTGGCCCACCCTGTCCTGCAGGCAACTTAAAGTCTGTGCTCCAGCAGTTTCTCAGCAATGACTGAAGAGCAATACCAACCATCTACATCAGTGGTCTCCAACCTTTTTACACCCAAGATCACTTAGAATTTAAGGGCAACCCAGGATCTACCCCACCCCTTCCCCAAGGCCCCACCCCACTCACTCTCCCACCCTCACTCACTTTCACTGGGCTGGGGCAGGGGGTGGGGTATGGGATCTGGGCTGGAGCTGAGGGGTTCACAGTGTGGGAGGGGCTCTGGACTGAGCCACGGGTTGGAGTGGAGGAGGTGAGTGGTGCAAGCTCTGGGAGGGCTCCAGTTTGAGTGCCGGAGAGGGCTCAGGGCTGGTTTGGGGTGCTGGCTCTGGGAGGAGGCTCAGGGCTGGGATGCAGCTTCCTACCGGGCAGCACTTCCCTCCTGGGGCTCCTGGTCAGTGGTGCAGTGTGGCTGCCGCTAAGGCAGGCTCCCTGCCTATCCAGGCTCATGCTGCTCCCAGAAGGGAGCAACATGCCACTGCAGCCCTGGGGGCGGGGGAGCCAACACATGGCTCTGTGCACTGCCCCTCTGCAAGCACCAACCCCGCAGCTCCCATTGGCCACAGCTCCCTGTTCCTGGCCCATAGGAGCTGCGGGGTCAGTGCTTGCAGGCAGGGGCAGTGCGCAGAAGGAGACCTCTGCCCCCTCCCCCCGGGGCCACACTGGCCACTTCCAGGAACGGTGTGGGGCCAGAGCAGGCAGGGAGCCTATTTTAGCGTCAGCCCCACTGTGCTGCTGGAGATCGTGATTGACCAGTTGGTGACCACTGATCTACATCATAACACTCTACTGCAGAGAATAGCATCTACATGCAGAACCCATGAAAGTAGCTAATACGGGAAACTAAAGGACACCACCAATGAATCAATAAGGATCTTTCTGTCTACTGCTTGCAAGTGTAGGTATGACATTTTGGACTTTATACCAAAAATCTCCCATCCAGCAGGCTAATCTTCCACAAGCCTACTGGTACAGCAGAGACCTAGGTGTTTAGTATCCAGATCATGTTGTGTTGGTGACCAAATGAGGAATGAGTTGCCCAGTGTACATTGCAGAAGAGCTGTAACAGATACTTAAGATTTTTATTTATTGATTTAAATTCAGTTGTATAAAGTTGGGGGTGTCAATTAAATGGCAGCACATGAAATGCAAAAGTTAGCTTTATAACCATTAACAAATCATCATATGTCAGAATATACAGTCAATATCTTTAAATTGAAGTAGGAAGTTCTCAAGCAGCATCTCCCACTTTGCCTAAGTTTCAATCAATGGAATTTTGTCCATTTGTGTACACAGTGAAACTGATGTTTATTGACATCTAAAAATAAAAACCTAATCCTTCCAAGCATAATTTTATCTAAAGATCTTTGGAGGCACTCTCATCTACAAATGGAAGTATGGAGAGGCTGGCTAGTTTCTGCTTGTGTAATGATCTTCATTTTAAAAGAGGTTAATTCACCTGCCTACTTAAGGAATATCTGCATATATTTTGAACTAAGCAAGGATGACTTGTGTATATTGCAAGTGTCAGACATTGGAGTAAAAATGGCTAGTCATAGCTGGGAAAAGTTGAAGTAGTAATGCAATGGTTTACATACTATTTTGTCAGTGGCCTTTGCCATATTTACAGTTTTATATAACAGAACTAAATACAGACTTTTCAAACACAAGTCAGTATTGCACCAATGTAGTCCTTTGTGTAGAGAGTACAAAAAAGGACTGGGTGATTGTGCAAAGCCTGTGAAGGATTCACTGCTTTGAGTGTAGTGGCTGAAAGTGACAGGAGTGGTTTCCTTTAGATTTTCCCCATATATGAAGTGAAAGAATGTTCCACATAGCTTTTTATTCTACAAGAAGAAGAAAGTTCCTAGAAGGTGTCAGTGACATATTTGCTTAATGCTATGATTAACACATCTAATTCATTGGACTGAAGACCACATACCTCAGAAGAGCTGGTTGGTTAACCAAGGTTTACATTTATACTGACATTTAGAATTTGTCAAAGTTTAGTCTGTCAAGTACTAACAGCCAAACTTAATCCATATCCTTAAGAAAGTGATCTAAATTTACATCATTTAGGTTGGATGGAATTTAAGTTACTTGTTAAAGGTGACCATAGCTTCATAAGCCTGAGACAACACTTACTAGTAGTCATATGACCCTGTATCCACCATCAGCTCTGGGGTCACTCACTAAGTCAGAAACTCACTCAAAATGGTCCTGTTTTCTTGGTAGCCAGTGGGTTAGCTCAGTACTCAGATTTACAGTAAGTGGTAAATATTTGCCCTGGTCTCCTGAATTGGAGAGACCAGGTATTGTAGATCAACCACTTACATGCTCCCTCTTTGCAAGGCTTCTATTGGTCAGAAATGTGGACACCTATTCAGCCATATGGAAACAGCCCCCCAATCCACAGCAGCATTGTCCTTACAGCACATTTACTAGGAAAAGCCCTCTCGGGAGAGCACCTGTACCAAGTACCCTAGCAAGATGGTTTAGCTAGCTCAGGCCATCGCAATAGGCTTTTTGCCACGCACAATTCTTTCCTACCACCCCCCCACACCCTCCCTGCAGTCAGGTGATCAGCCGGGGGCTCCTCCACCAGTTGTCTCCCCAGTGACGTCAGCCTCACAGACCCTCTGCGTCTCACCCTGGAGACCCCTCCCTCCGGAAGCTTCCGAGCGCCTCCCGTAGCCCGGATAGAGCAGCTGGGAAGGGTTAGCGGCAGCAGGCGGAGAGAGCCGAAGAGCTTCGTTAGGGGGAGCAGCAGCAAGCGACGGGAACTGCAGGCTCGGCGGGGTCCGCCCCCGCCGTAACAAGCCGAAAACCCAGCGTATAGGCCACCCCCGCCCATACCATGCCCGTGGAGCAGACAGCGGCGTCCTGGCTGCCTTGCGGTGGAGCCGCTCCTACCTCCCAGACAGCCCCTAGACGCTCGCAGAGCGCGGTCAAAAGGGACAGCCGGGGGCGAGCCCGACCTCCACCCCCAAAGCACTGCCGAACAGCAAGCCCTCTGCTAACACCCCCCCGCCCGTCAGTTGTCACTCCCCAGGTCCCGGAAGCGCGAGACTCCCCTACACCCCATCGCGGGGTTACTACAGTCTTCGCCCCCGCCCGAGGGCCAGAAAGAGCCTCCCACTCCCCCCGGGTAAGGGCGCAGGCTCCTCCAGCACCACGCAACCACCCAGCGAGGGAAAGCAACTCTCGCCCCCGGACCGCCGAGAGCTCGGGAAGGGAAGGAGCCGGGGGTCTCACCGCTAAAGACCATGGCGGCAGAGGCGCCCATCACGGCGAAGAAGGAGGCGTACGCGGGAGCGTCTTCGGACATGGCTAGGCGGTGCCGGGCCGGGGTCGGTGCCGGTGCTTGCGCGGAGCTGACGGTCTCCTTCTGCCTAGGGCCTCGGGCTCCTCCTCAGACAATGCTCAGCGACAAAACTGCGGAGGCCGCGCTGGGACGGGGTCGGGGCACAAGCCGAGCTGAAGGGATCGGACGCAGGAAGCGGTGACAGCGCGGGCGCTCGACTGGGTGCCTACTGACGTGCGCTGCCTACGGACGCTGCGCTCTAAATACCCAACCACCGCAGGACAAAATGGCGGCCGCCGACCGGTCACGTGACCCGCCCGCCGGCGTTCCCTCCTTCCCCCGCCCCTCGGGGATCAGACCACTCACAGCCAGGTGGGTTTCACGCCTCACTCATGGACATGCAAACGCCATTCCCCAGCCTACAACACCGTCAAGCACATTATTCCCCGTTACAAATCAAACAGGTCCCATCCGTCGGTCTCCAAGAGGCGTGAGAGAGAATCTGAATATCACCTTCCCCCTTCTTCCTTGCGCAGATGGTTTAGTCCACTCCCTACTTCACTTCCTCCCGGCGAAGGGTCCGCCGCGTCGGCCACAGCTGAGCGTGATTCAGCGCACATTAGCATATGGGGCGTGTCCAGCACAGCAAGCCCCGCCTCTCTTCGAGCTGCGAAGAGATAAGGACTGTGGGGTGGGGGCGTTTTTCTTGGGGTTCAGGGAGCGGGGGGAGGGTAATGACTTACGTCAGAGCAAGTGCAGCGCACGGGGCAATTGCCTAGGCCAGCGCCCAGAATCCCCAGCTCTTTCCTGGACAGCAGGATGCTCCAGAGGCCTGGGGGCTAGAGATGCTGGGCTGCTGAGCATATAGAAAAATGGAGTAAACTCTGTCATTATATGTATAGGTGACAGTCTGCTGGGTACCTTATAGTCATAAGACCAGCCACGCTGGGTCAGACCCAGGGCCGGCTCTAGGCACCAGCAAAACAAGCTGATGCTTGGGGCGGCACATTTTTAGGGGCGGCATGGCTGGCGCCAGAATGCCGCCCCTAAAAATGTGCCGCGGCCGCCCTAGCTCACCTCCGCTGTTGCTGCCTGGGAGGGAGGGGGAGATCCTGAGCGGCCGCGGCGCGCGAAAAAGCCGTTTCGCGCGCCACTCCTCCCCCTCCCTCCCAGGCTTGAGAGCCTGGGAGGGAGGGGGAGGAGCGGCGCCCGCGCCGCGGCCGCT
>NW_020664418.1:2784443-2803975 GCF_002925995.2 Terrapene triunguis | reverse complement strand
GGCCACACAGTGAGCCCACGCGGGCTGCGTGCGGCCCCTGGGCCACATGTTGTGCAGGCCTGTCCTAAAGCCATACCTGAACTAAGCATCTAAGATTACAAATTGTAAGTAATAGGAAGGAAATGTGTTGGATTATAAAACCCAATCAGATTCTTAAAAACAAAACTTTATTATAAAGAAAAAAGTAAAAGAAGCACTTCTGTAAAATCAGGATGGAAGGTAATTTTACAGGGTAATAAGATTTAGTGTCCTAAAAACCCAAGCGTCTGATCTGTGCTCACCTTGGTTACCTATTTGGTTGGTATATTATTCTCAAGCCTCCCCAGAAAAGGAAGTGAAGAGGCTTGGGGGGATATTTTGGGGAAACAGGAACTCCAAGTGGTCCTTTTCCTGAAACTTTGTCTAACTCACTTGGTGGTGGCAGCATACCGTCCAAGGGCAAGGAAGAATTTGTGCCTTGGAGAAGTTTTTAACATAAGCTGGTGGGATATAAGCTTAGGGGGTCTTTCATGTGGGTCCCCACATCTGTACCCCAGAGTTCAGAGTGGGGAGGGAACCCTGACAGATGGGGTCACATTGGAGCAAAAGATTGTGAAGATGACCTTAGCAGTTGCATTTTGAATGGATGGGGGATGGGACAATGTGTGTGTAAGGGAGGCCAGAGAGGATGAGGTTGCAATAGTCAAGATGGGAGACACTGAGGATATGAACTAGAGTTTCTGTGGTGTGGACAGAAAGAAGAGGCTATATTTTTTGAAATTTGTGTAGGAAGCTGCAGAAAGCTTTGGACATGGACGGGAAGTGTGGGTCAAGAGAGAGGGAAGCCTTGTCAGACATGACTCCCTAGGTTAAGAGCCTGAGTGACCAGGAAGTGTTGTCAAAGGTGAAGCAAGCATGCAGGGAGAGGGGGCTTCAGGAGAACAGATAAAGAGTTCAGCTCTGGCCATGATAAGTTTAAATTGCTGATGAGGCATCCAGGAGGTGTCAGAGAAACAGGCTAAGATATAAAGTTGGATGGCGGAAGATAGGTCAGGAGTGGAAAATAGGTCATCAGAATAAAAACAGCATATAAAGCTGTGTGAGCGGATGAGATCTCCAAAGAGAGGATGTAAAGCAAGAAGAGCAGTCCACCAGGGATGAAGCCCTGTGGGCTACACAGAGCATGGGAGAGGAGTGGTCCCACAAAGATGCAGAGGGAACAGCCACAGAGGTAGAAGGAGAACCAAAAGGGCAGCATCACAAAAGCCGAGGGAAGGCAAGATTTCAAGGAGAGTATGTGGATAGTGTCAAAAGCAGCTGAGAGAGTCTAGGAGTATGGCATAGAGGCTGAGATTTGGCAATGAGCAGGTCTCCAGAGACCTTGGAAAGAGCAATTTTAATGGAGTGAGGAAGGCAGTGGGTGCATGTAGTGGGTTCCGAGGTGAAGGGGAAGAGGGAGTTAGGGTGGTACGTGGACAGGTAGATGGGATCAAGGGTGGGTTTGGTGAGGATAGAGAGGCCAGAGTGTGTTTGTGCTGTGAGGAGAAGGAAACAGAAGGTTTGGTTGTTTGGGCTCCAAAAGGCTGTATTTGGCCCACGGCCTGCACTTAGGAGGTCAGAGAAATGATAAGGGATTGGGGTTCCTGCCTGGTGTCTTAGCCCTCTGGATATGAGTGGTGGCTAATCCATTAGCTGCTCCTCCACTGCTTTCCAGAAAAGCTGTGAAATTATTACTGCAAATTCTCACAGCATGGACATCAGCATGGTTCTGTCCCATCAAGGCATTGACAAGCTCTAGCTGCCCCAGAAAGAGGTAACACAGAGCAAAGCTTCATGAAGTACATGGGAGGTAAGGTCTCCTCAGAACTGCAGTGGTCATGAGAGAAACCTGCAGGGAGACAAACGGGGGAGGAGAAGGGAATGGGGCCCGGGGGCTCATTTAGAGCCCTCCCAAAACAGAGCTTGCAGGTGGAGAGGTTAGGGGCTCAGCATGGTCAGAATGTGCCCTTTTGTAAACTCCTGAAAACCACTTCCTAACTGTAATCAAACTGTAATCAAAGCAAATGGGAAGTGTCCATTCTGAACTCATTTTTCTAGGGATTAAGCTGAAGGGGAAGAGGCCACTTTGGAGGCAGTAATGTAAGCGGTGATTCTGCCATTTCAATTCTTGGATTATGAGGCAAGAACAAATTCCAGCCACACCATTAATGAAGGCACCTGTTACCATTGCGGTGTGGCGTGGGTGTGGATTGATGCTGGAACAGGTTCTCTACTGCACAGTTACCCTTGTTTTATTCATTGTTCACCATTTGTGATGCACGTTCCTTGAGACAAGGACTCCTGTGAAGCCCTGCCCTGTTCCCTACATATTTACAACATTTTTCAGCTAAGGCCCAGATTCAGCAAAGCATGCCAGTATGTGCTTAAGTCCAGTGGGACGTACTTAAAGTTAAAGTGCCTTGTTGCCTTGATGCCTTAGTTAGCCAGAACAAATGTTACTACAAAGTGTTCATATATTCACGGCCGCCCAGAGGAGGGGGCAAGTGGGGCAATTTGCCCCAGGCCCGGGGCCCCACAGGGGCCCCCACAAAAATATAGTATTCTATAGTATTGCAACTTTTTTTTATGGAAGGGCCCCCTGAAATTGCTTTGCCCCAGGCCCCCTGAATCCTCTGGGCAGCCCTGCATATATTGTACTAATGCTACAGTGTGATTTTCAAAGGCTCCGCAGTCAATATCAAATCCAAAACAGCACTCAAGGCACTTCTCACTGGGGCTATTTTCCTGCCAAATTTCAGCTGTCAACCACAGCTGATCTGGTGCATGAGCTGTTTTTACAGGTCACAATTTACACTTTTATAATGGGAAAACTACTCTGGTTTTTTCACAGGGACTTCGGAGAGTTGGGCTGAGTTCCCGGCTCTACCATACACTCTCTCTGTAACTTTGTGCTAGTCACTTCATATCTCTGGGTTTCATTTCCTCTGCTGTAAAATGGGGATAATAGTTAGAGCCAGTCAGGAATGTACAGACTAAATGGTTTTTTCATCAGAAAAATGCAGATTTGTTGAAAGAGAAATGTTTTGTGGGAAAAGGTTGGTTCAGACACATTTTCTGATGAACAATTTTTTATTTTTTCTGCCCCAAAATTGTCAAAATGTTTGATTTTGACATTTTCAGAATGAAAAAATTCTGGTTTTCCATTTGAAATGACTTTTTATTTGGACATTTAAGCTATTTATAGTAAAAATAAAATAAATGTTTTGATTGCCCTGAATCAAATGTTTTAGGATTTTTGGTTCATTAATATTTTTGAGATTTGTAATTTTTGTCCCAATTTGGGACAGAAAATCCTTTGAAATCTTGAAAATTTTCATGTGACAGGAAAGCCATTTCCTGCTCAGTTTTAATAGTAATATTTTCTTCTTTCACCCTTTATCTGTCTTGTCCATTCAGATCGTGAGCTCTCTGTCTCTCGCTATGTGTATGAACAGTGCCCAGTCCAATGGAACCCTGAGGTGCCTCTAGGCAATACTGGAATGAATAAATAAATAAATACAAATAATAGTTTAACCACTTTCCCAAAAGCTTCATCCTCAAGCAGAGACCAAGTCTGGCTAACTTCAGCCTTAGAGGCAAAAGTTTCTGAAAATTTAGTCCAATAAAAGAGGGGACTAGAATGAAAATGCTTATGCAACCTTAGCTACAGCAGTCATGGTTGCTAGCACAATAATAAGACACTCTGTTATAAGGCCTGCACTGAGCCTGAGAAATTCTCTTTATTTTCAGCTGCAGTCACTATCCTGCATTTAATATTCCTAGTAACACAGGCCACTCTTGGAACTTGTAGTGACTGCATAATTACATTCCCTGGCTGATCTTTCACCCTGCTGGAGATAATGACCTTCGCAAAGATTCTGTAAGCAATCCAAGGGGGAGAGGAAATGAGACTGGAAAGAATGAGGAAGGAAGCTCTGGGGCATGTGTGTGAAATGAAAAGCTCAGAAGATTTCTTATATTACAGATTTGGCTATGTCGTTCTGGGCTTTGACTATGTTCATACACATGGGAAGAACCCAGCACCAGATGTGTGCAGGATAGACAGCAGCTGGAGACAGTATGGTCTAATAGAAAGCACACTGGATTAGGACTCAGTTCTATCTGGTCTGCCACTGATCTTCTGGGTGACCTTGGGCAAGTCTCTTTCCCATCCCACCTTTTGTCTGTTTTGTCTATTTAGATTGTAATCTCTTTGGGGCAAGGGCTGCTTCTCACTCTACGCTTGTATTGTGCTTAGCACAAGGGGGCCCTGATATCAGTTACGAGGGGAAGGGCTCTAGGTGCTGTTGTAATAGTAAGGATCCAGAAGTGAGTTTTCTTCAGAATGGAGACCAGGGAGGAGGATGGTGATACCATGGGCCATTT
This sequence comes from Terrapene triunguis, assembly GCF_002925995.2. Taxonomy (NCBI): domain Eukaryota; kingdom Metazoa; phylum Chordata; order Testudines; family Emydidae; genus Terrapene; species Terrapene triunguis. The sequence continues at coordinate 2,799,571 of NW_020664418.1, read as the reverse complement.
TGCTCTGGTGGTATGGACCCTCCACTCACCAGTATCCACAGCTAGGTTTTCCTCTACCATGGCAGTTCTCAATCTGAAGAATAGTTCAACTGTTACCCACACAGGATATCATTTACCTCCATTCCTCTTGTACCAAATGGGCCGCGATTGTCATGGGGGTGAGAGAAGAGACACACAAACATGCAGTGCAGGAGAGTAATGCTAACTGCACCCTATCATCCACACACAACATGGTGTGCAGGCTGCAGTGCATATGGTAAGCACTCCTGCTCCAGGGGCCAATGGGAAAGTACTTGAAGTGCTACTCATTTATGGCTGCTTCCCAGGCTACAGTGGGCGTAGCGTGTGGCAGGAGGGCATATGCCATGTCAGCATGGAGTTTGCACTGATGAGAGAGGTCCCCTGTCTGGCTATCTGTGAGCTGATTGACTGTCAGTGCAGGCATCACATTAAGAGCAGTTTAAGATGGTGGGGCACAGGGCTGTGGAGGCATAGGAGAGATGGCCTCCACATCTCTCCTATGCCTTATTTATTTATTTATGGCCAGCTTGCAATGGGTGCCAATGAACCTGGTAGCCACATGAGACCACAATCATGGTGTTACTGTTGGAAAAGACTTATTTATTAATTATTTTTATTATTATGGTAGCTCCTGGAGGCTCCAGCTGAGATTGCTGGGTGAGAGACAGTGCCTGCCCTGAAGAGCTTACTAGCTAAATAGGCAAGACAGACACAGGGTGAGATGGAAACAGGCAGAAAGTTGGTGTGACTTGTCTCTGATCACACAGCAGGTCAGCAGCAGAATGAATGGGTGAAGGCCCTAGACATGAAGCTCCAATTTCACACATGCCACTTATATTTCTCCCCCAATGTTAGCGTACAGGCCACAAGTTAAACCAGTTTCTCTGGGTGTGAGCCACTGTTTTTTTCTGCAAACTGGTCTGGATGTGAGTAAAGGAGAGATCCTATCTCTCTGACAGCAAAGTGTATATGCCTACGTATGTGTGTGTGCATGTGTGCGCGCAGGGAGAGTGAGTTACTTTTTCCTCTTTCAAAGTTCTGATGACCCAGTGTAATGTTGGGGAAAGGTGCCAGCCTATTTAATTCCTGAAGCAAGAGAAGGCCTGTCTGCTCAGATGAGAGAGGACCCACATAGCTCAGGACTTAAGTGATTACAGGGGCCAAAGAATGAAAAAACTGGGACGGTGCCTGTTACAGGGTCCATGGGATGCAGCCTCGACTGAGGGACTGCTGAGCCCTCTGTCCCACCAACCTGGGCTGCCTCTCACACGGTGATGCTGATGTCAAGCTAAAAATCTCTGACAGGTACTGCACTTACACAGACATCCACAGGCAGGGACACACCCAACTGTGTTACATGAACTATCTCCCAGCCACTCATGAACCATTCATAGGGAGGTTCCAGCCAATTCCCCCCAGCTCCAGCATTACACCGCAGGACTGTACCATCTTACACTGCTCAAGGCTCCCCTGGGCAGTGCAAGTTCATTAGTTTGCCACTCCCTCAGTGTGGAGTGGATACACATTAGCCTTTGTAAACTGAGCTGAGATTTCTCAAGCACTTCAACCAAAACACACTGTCTTAGGTAAAATATAAATCAGGTTTATTAATTACAGAAAGATAGATTTTAAGTGATAAGTTATAGGCATAAAGGTCAGAGTTAGTTACCTTAAGAAAACAAAAAGTAAACACGCAGTCTAAGTTCTACAAGCTAAGCAGGATTTGAATCAAGCAGTGTCTCACTCTGACAGATGGCACAAGCAGGTTACAGTTTCTCAATGCAGACTGGACTTCCTTTGCAGCCCGGGACTAATGTCCCTAGATCCAAATCTTTGTCCTACAGACGATCTTCCAGGTGTTGAGATGGCTGGGGGATGGTGAGGGAGGAGAGGGGCCAAGTGATTATGTCACTTCCCCTCTTTTATACTTTCTTCCAGCTTGCTGGAAAGATCCTCCTTGCTATGACATGGAGGTCAGGCAGCCCCCGTTGGACAGACAGTTGGGAGTGCGGATTCCCTTTTAATGGGCCATCAGCATGTCTGGTTGGCCCTCTGTTGCCACTAAAAGGCTGGCTGTGGGCGTCTCCCAACCTCACAGCATATTTCAGTAACGCACACATAGCAATACCTCATAACTCCACATATGATGATAGCACATACAATCCAACAGGATATTACTGTTCAACAGATCAAGACTTTTAAAATGATACCTCACAAAGCATGTATTGTACAACACACATAATAATACCATAGTGGGACTAAGGGGGTTCCGGGGTGCGACTTTGAGGTGCAGAGTGTCACAGTGCCATATTGCCAGTCCTGGAGACTGAAGGCCTCTTTCTAGCTACAGAACAGGTACAGCATGGGCAGCAGCAGTGCAAGCTTCTCCCCTAGAGGGCTCATGTTAAGGGGGTGAAAAAATAGTCCAGTCTCCACTCCATACTCTCCTTGGCTCCTCGAATGAGCATGCTTGTAATATGATTTTCTTTTCTGTGATGTGGACATGTATCCAGTGGAAATGAGAGTGATGTCATTAAGTTCATTTCACTGAGGCCATTGAAAAGCACAAGATGGAGTGACCAAAGGCTCGTCTCAGAAGAGGTGACTGTATGTGAACGGTCATGAACAGGAATGGGCACAGAAACCGTTGCACAATAACTTTCGTAATCCTCCAAAAGCTTAATCTCTGATTCCTGTTTGCTTGTGTCTCAAGAGTATGGAGATGATTGCAGCAGCTCACTGCAGCCAGCTGTTCCAACTGTAAGGGTGAAGCAGCACAAGCTGTGCTTAATTTGTGCTGGGGCTGAGCCCCGGCTCCTCTAGGTTTAGTAATTCAGAGCCCCAGCACCTCTTGGCTTGCTGCATCGATTATCAATGTAAAAAAAATTGCTTAATTGCCTAATTGCTTGATCCCTGACCTCTTTCATTGCACTGAGCACACAAGACCATTAATATTCTTGCTATTAAGGGATTTTCCAAAGTCTGGAGAAATAAGGAAACAGCTAAGAAATGTTTTGATTGTCCTCCACACTGGACAAAAGAGGTTAATAGTGAGTAAGCTAACATATTAATCACCGAAAGCAAAACAAAGCCTAGCGCTTCACTTTGTAAAGCTCAGACTATCTCCAGGGAAGTCAGGAATATTATTTATAGCTGGATCCAGTTGTATAAATTGCTTGGAGCTAGACAGAAAAAATACAATCTTTAGCTAGAATCATAGTATAGGAGGGCTCTTAAGGTATCATGCCCCCCCTTTCAGTGATTAAAGAGAACCCAGATTCAGAGGGCCAAATTCTGTCCTATTTATACCCTGGCCATGGGTCTAACTCTAATCTCATTTAGAAAGAAGTAAATCAGGAGTGACTCCACTGAAGTCAATGGAAATACACTGAGGTCAGAATCAGATCCATCGACTTTAGCTACAGGGCCAGTTCCTCAGCGGGTGTAAATCAGTTTAGTTCCACTGACTTCTAAAGAACTGCGCTGATTTCCACCAGCTGAGGATCTGACCTTCCCAGCCTGGATTATACGCTAGTTTCCTTTGTCTTCCCTCTCTCCAGGAAGATACAAATATTCCCCAACTTTGTTTGTCCCTTGGGCCAAATCCTGGGTCCAGCCATGGCCTGAGGAAATGGACTGCACCCTATAGGACTCAGCAGATGGAATCTTCTCCCTGGGCTACTAAGAGCCCTCTAGCTCCTGGGCTCTCACCTCCATGGAGGAGAGTGGCTGGTGAAGCCCACTGCTGAGATGCAGGAAGAGCCATGGAACACATCACGCAGGGGCTACAGACCACTGGCCTCACTCCCTGTCCCTGGCAAAGCAGAGCCACATTGATTCCATGCTGGCAAGGGCCCTGCACTGCTGATGCTGGAGGGCGTGCGTAGGATTAGCCCCATTCCACGTCCAATATGCTTTTCTTTAGTGCCTTTACCTGTGCCGAAACCCAAATGCTGAGCAACCAGAAGCCACACTGGCAGCTTGCCAGGAAGGACAGGCATGCATATCATTTGCATGTAATATAGCAGATTGAAACCATCTTCCTGTCTTAGCCTGAGCGACCCCCCTTGGAGACAAAAGGTCCCATCAGCATGCAGCATTCCTGGCCTGGACACGCCAATCCAGACTGAGCATTGTATGCTGTGACCCTGTAGGGTTGGGTTTTCAAAAGCATTCAGTGTTGGCTTAACTCCGCTCACATTGGAGTCAGTGGTAAAACTCCCATTGACGTCAATGCAGTAGGGTTAGGACAACACTACAGGAGCTGGGTTAGGCTGAGTGCCTTGGAAAATCCCACCCTAAGAGTACGTCTACACTACAATAAAAGATCCATGGCACAGCTGCAGCTGGCTTGGGTTAGCTGACTTGGGTTCAGGCTGCCGGGCTATAAAATTGCAGTGTAAAGGTTTGGGCTCAGACTGGAGCCTGGGCTCCAGCCCCAACCTGAACATCTATACTGCACATTTTAGCACCCCAGCCTGAGCCCCGTGAGCACAAGTCAGCTGACCCAGGCTCTGAGACTTGGTGCTGCAGGTTTATCGTGGAGTTCCATGAGCTGCATTTCAGCCACCCCAAAATAAGCAAGGTTTCCTTGCCTATTCCTGCATCCACTAAAAGCAACTGGAACTTGGCCATTTACATCAGCGGGTACATGACAGGGCCCTTTGTTTCAAAGTTGATACGTAGCAGCAGGCCAAGTCCTGCAAGTCCTTATGCGTTGCTTCTTTGAAGTATCCACCACCCATGGCTGTCAGGGTTTGTAGGATCAAGGCCAGAAATTGGTTAATCCTGGGACTGGCATTGCTCCCTGTATAAAGGAACTTTAGTGACACGAGTACTAACGCAGCCCTCTGTTATGTGTACACACTCTGTGATGTGTGCACACTGGAAATGTGTGTGTATGATACATTCCACCCTAGTTATAAATCTCTGGATTATAACTGATAGAAAGTTACTCGACTCGATTCTCCTCTCATGCTGGTGTCCATAAAGAGTAACTCAGCTGATGCCAGTGATAACAGAGCTACCAAGTGTTGTGCAGTTCCAGATGGGATGTTTCTCACAGATGAGAATGTCACTGATCCCCTCCTCCTGCCCAACAGCCATGGGGATGGGGAGGGGAGAACATGGAGCTGCACAACATTTACAGCTGTGGCTGGGGTAGCTGGATGGAGTCCGGGGTGCTGGAGTAGCTGGGTGGATGCTAGGGGGTGTTTGGGGGTGCATGGGGTGTTGAGATAGGCGGATGTGTACTGGGGTATATGGGGGAGGGAAGTTTAGGGTTGTCCAAACCAGCTCGTGGTATTTAAAGACTTAGCTCTGGCCTACAGTGGTGTTTACAAACATGTTCGGTCTAACATGTACCGGTAGCTACAGTACCACATTTTTAAACACAATCTGCTTCCCTAGTCTAGACATGGTTCCAGACAGACCCGCAGTGGGAACTGCTGCTCCCACACTAGCTGGTGGTTCCTTGGAGTCAAGGGCCCCAGGCCCACATCTAGAGCTCCCCTTTCGACTCACAGCCCAATCTTGGTACTCCAAGGGTCCCACCTCAGTCTTGCACTGATAGTTTTAATCCTCTGGCCCCTCTCTTAACCTTGACTGCTCTGAATTCTTCCTGCACACTGGCTAGTCACCTTCCTTCTCTTCAACCTCAGGTACCAGGTTTGGTTGAATGAAGGCTCATGTGATTCTCAACTCACCCACAGAAATCAATGCACCAATGTCTCCATCCACCCTGTGCATGTACATATCAAGGGGCAATCATGGGAACTATTTTCTTCCTCTTAACAAAAAAGACAAAGGAATTCATGATGATGGTGCAACATCAAGGGTGAGAATTTAAACAGCTGGAAGACAGAGAATCCAAAATTATAGTTCCCACAGCAACTGTAACTCAGCTAAATTGCAGTTTGAGGCATATATTTAACAGCATCTGTGCTGAATATGCACAAGGTAGGGGGGATGCACTACATTTGCTCTGGGGACCGTAACTTTCATGTTCTGGCTTTGTGCATTTAATTGTATGGTGCATTAACACAGATGTGTGTGTGTGTGTATCGCCACATTAAATGTGGAATGGAGAGCAAATGCAGCCACAAACACACCCATCTCGCTAGCAACAGCACAGTGATCCTCAGATGACAGCAGTTTAGCAGCTCTGTCACTGAATATGAAAAGCCATCCATCTGATAGTGATAGATTTACAGTGGCTGCTAGGGGGAAAACAGAAGCAGAAATCTGTACTCTCCATCAGCCATACAGGCAGAAGCAGGAAGAAAAGGGTCCATGAAGGAGACTGGATGAAATGTGATGCTGCAGCTCCTGGCAGAGTAAAATAAAATTCATGCATTCCCAATTTTGTGAATGGTGTGGCCAGTCAGCAAGCCAACCCTATTTAGGGACCAGCTCACAATATCACAATGAGAAGAAAAGCGTAGAGCCCTGCACAGTGCCCACCAACGATTAGTATATGTGTTCAGAATGATTGGGAAGAAGATAGGCACTTACTGCTAAGATCAGGAAGGAAAACATCCTTACTCAGCCCAACGGGGCTCTTGTTTTGATTCACATAAGCAAGTGTGTGTGTGTGTGTGTGTGTGTGTGTGTGTGTGAGAGAGATAGTCCAGGATTTTGTACACAATCCCTGGCACAGGCTGTTCCCCTGCAAGTGTGATCATCAAAGGGCATTTAAAGGTTATCAGTTGTTACAGACCCAGACCAGTGGGGTACAGGAGTCTGGTCCTATTGGGATCCAGGATGCGGGCGGGCAAAGCCCGCCCACTGCTAAAGGATCCCCCCCAGCCTAAGGGGGGGTCCACAGGGCCTGGAGACCAAAAAATTACCGGGGACAACTAATAAAAGAACAGGGACAGGAGTGAGGTCAAAGGGTCCAGAGAGGTTGCGTTTTCATCAGCAGGCGTCTGCCTTCCTCGGCACCTTGCATCCGATGGGCTGGCGCCACGTGGCCCGCCTCAGACCCTGGCTCAATGGGGGGCGGCAGAGGGAAAATAGCAGCCCCTGGTGGGTCGGGACAGGGAAAAACAAAGGCCGCTCCTTGGGGGTCATCCTCTGGGATATGGAAGGAGACAGCCCCAGGGGCGGCAATAGCATCACGGGAAGTGGAGGGGACAGGGACGGGGTCGGTGTCAGGGACAGGGTCGGAGTCAGGAATAGGGACAGGGGAAGGGGCGATAGTGGGATCGGGGGCCCCAGCAGCCAGGCCACTGGGTGGGGGGGTAACACCCCGCAAATGGGCTCAGGGATTTGCGGGGAGGGAGGTGGGCCCTCGGCGATGCCGGACTCGTGTTCCAAGGCAGATGGTAAGGCCACGGCATCCGTAGGTGGAGAATCAACGATGGGGCCCCCACCCGGGAAGGAGGTCGGCTGCCCCGCAGTCACGAGGGAGTTCCCTGGCGACTTGGGTCCCGGTTGCATGGCACTGGCCGTCGCCTCAAGAGGCTCGGCGGCCGCTAGCGGGGTGCCATCTGCGGCCGTGTTGGTGGAAGAGTCCAGGGGCTCCTCGGAGGCGGGAGCGGAAGCAGTGGGTAAGGGGACGGAACATGGGGAAAGGGGGGCCGAGGTGAGGTCGCTCAGATCGAGGCCCGCTGGCAGAGGGTCGTCCTCCCCCTGGGTAACCGGGGTCAGACCCAGGGCCTCGATCTCCTCATAAATGGAGGGGAGATCACCGTCCACCACCCCAGGGCTCTCCCCGCCAGCACCCGAAGCGACGCTCGCCTTGGTGCTTGCAGGGGCTTCAGATTGTAAGGAGGCAAGAGGGGCTCCATCAGGGACTTTCATAGGAAGGGACTCTGGAGGAGGGGCAGTGCTATCCTCTGATGTTGCCACGTCTTCCCCAGCAGGCAATGGTGGACAAAATCCACCCGGGGGCAAAGCAGAAGACTCAGCATCGGTGCCCCCCTTCCTGGTCTTCCGGGGGGCTACCGCATCAGATGGGAGGAGCGGAGCTCGAGCCTTCCGCTTGCCCCGCTTCCCCTGTACTAAGGACCAGCCCTCCATGGCATCATCTGGGGGCTGGCTAACAGGTGTTGGGTCAGGGAGCAAGGGCGAAGGCTTAGGGACTCGGGGAGGTAATGGTGGGGTAGCATGTAGGAGGGAGGATTCTCCCTGGGGCATGCCCTCTTCTATGCCCGGCGGTATCCCTACCTCACCCTCCTCCACAGGCCCCGCCAGATCTCAGGAGGCAGAGGCGGGGCCCTCCCGCTCGTCTAGGCGCACTGGGGGAGATACCCCTTGGGCCCGAGCGGGAGCAGTGGTGGGCCGGAAAGGAGGAGGGGCGGCTTTGGGCTCCGGGCAGCTAGGGGTGCCGGCGAGGACGGGGCTGGCGCCCTGCCGGGGGTCCTGGATGTCCCTCCATGCCGGGCCAAGGGGCAGTCCCTCCAGACGTGTCCCATCGCCCGGCAGAGGTAGCACCGGGCCTCCCCCGTTGAATAATGCACTCAGTAGCGGGCCCCCTGGTAGGGGACCAAGAAGGACCCCTCGAGCGCCTCACCGTCATGTGTAACTGTACCTGCTGGCGGAATGAGAGGACATGACGGAGGGCAGGGTCTTTGCAGCCCAATGGGAGAGGGCTGACCACAGAGATCGGCCTCCCCAAGGTAGAGAGGGCGGGTAACAAGGCGGCATTTGGAAGGAAAGGAGGGACAGAAGTCAGGACCAGTCGGGCGCCCAGGTCTTCTAGCGGCTCCAGGGGGACGTACACGCCCCCCACCGCCAGGCCCTTCTCCACTGCCTCCTGGGCGGCGGCCTCCGATGCTAGGAAGAAGACAACCTTTCCGTACATCTTGGAGGCCGCCACAATGGCCGTGGGCCCCACCACCCTCGCCAACACCCGCACGTAGGTCTCATAGACTCATAGACTTAAAGGTCAGAAGGGACCATTATGGTCATCTAGTCTGACCTCCCGCATGATGCAGGCCACATAAGCTGACCCACCCACTTTCCCTTAACTCAGCTGTTGAAGTCTCCAGATCGTGATTTAAAGACTTCAAGTCGCAGAGAATCCTCCAGCTTGCGACCCCTGCCCAATGCTGCGGAGGAAGGCGAAAAACCTCCAGGGCCTCTGCCAATCTACCCTGGAGGAAAATTCCTTCCCGACCCCAAATATGGCGATCAGTAGAACCCCGAGCATACAGGCAAGATTCTCTAGCCAGACCCACATTTTACCAGCGATGGCACTTTATTACCTAATTGACTAAAATTGCATTATCCCATTAAACCATTCCCTCCATAAACTTATCTAGCCTAATCTTGAAGCCAGAGAGGTCTTTAGCCCCCACCGTTTCCCTCGGAAGGCTGTTCCAAAATTTCACCCCTCTGACGGTTAGAAACCTTCGTCTAATTTGAAGCCTAAACTTCCCCACGGCCAGTTTATATCCATTCGTTCTTGTGTCCACATTAGTACTGAGCTGAAATAATTCCTCTCCCTCCCTGGTATTTATCCCTTTGATGTATTTAAAGAGAGCAATCATATCCCCCCTCAGCCTTCTTTTGGTTAGGCTAAACAAACCGAGCTCCTCGAGTCTCCTTTCATAGGAAAGGTTTTCCATTCCTCGGATCATCCTAGTGGCCCTTCTCTGTACCCGTTCCAGTTTGAGTTCATCCTTTTTAAACATAGGAGACCAGAACTGCACACAGTACTCCAAATGAGGTCTCACCAGCGCCTTGTATAACGGAAGCAGCACCTCCTTGTCCCTACTAGAAATACCTCGCCTAATGCATCCCAAGATCGCATTAGCTTTTTTCACAGCCACGTCACATTGCCGGCTCATAGTCATCCTGCAATCAACCAGGACTCCGAGGTCCTTCTCCTCCTCCGTCACTTCCAACTGATGCGTCCCCAGCTTATAACTAAAATTCTTGTTAGTCATCCCTAAATGCATCACCTTACACTTCTCACTATTAAATCTCATCCTATTATTATTACTCCAATTTACAAGGTCATCTAAGTCTCCCTGCAGAATATCCCGATCCTTCTCCGAATTAGCAATACCTCCCAACTTTGTGTCATCCGCAAACTTTATCAGCCCACTCCTACATTCGGTTCCGAGGTCAGTAATAAATAGATTAAATAAAATCGGACCCAAAACCGAACCTTGAGGAACCCCACTGGTGACCTCCCTCCAACCTGACAGTTCCCCTTTCAGTACTACCTGCTGCAGTCTCCCCTTTAACCAGTTCTTTATCCACCTCTGGATTTTCATATCGATCCCCATCTTTTCTAGTTTAACTAATAATTCCTCATGCGGTACCGTATCAAACACTTTACTAAAATCTAGGTATATTAGATCCACCGCATTCCCTTTATCTAGAAAGTCTGTTACTTTCTCAAAGAAGGAGATCAGGTTGGTTTGGCACGATCTACCTTTCGTAAACCCATGTTGTAAATTGTCCCAATTACCATTCAACTCAAGGCCCTTAACTACTTTCTCCTTCAAAATTTTTTCCAAGACCTTGCATACTACAGATGTTAAACTAACAGGCCTGTAGTTACCCGGGTCACTTTTTTCCCCCTTCTTGAAAATAGGAACCACGTTAGCTATTTTCCAGTCCAACGGTACCACCTCCGAGTTTACAGATTCATTAAAAATTATCGCTAAGGGGCTTGCAATTTCTTGCCCCACTTCCTTCAATATTCTAGGATGAAGATCATCCGGTCCGCCCGATTTGGTCCAGTTTAGCTGCTGAAGTTTAGCTTCCACCTCTAATACTGTAATGTCATTCCCTCCTTCTTTATTCCCCTCTGTCCTGTTCCCTCTATTCCTAAGCCCTTCATTAGCCTTATTAAAGACCGATGCAAAATATTCATTTAGATATTGTGCCATGCCTAGGTTATCCTTAATCTCCACTCCATCTACATTCTTCAGCGGTCCCACTGCCTCTTTCTTTGTTTTCTTCCTATTTATATGGCTATAAAACCTCTTACTATTTGATTTAATTCCCCTCACAAGGTCCAACTCTACACGGCTTTTGGCCTTTCTCACTGCATCCCTACATGCTCGGACCTCAATAAGGTAGGTTTCCTTGCTGATCCCTCCCCTCTTCCATTCTTTGTATGCTTTCTGTTTTTTCTTAATTGCCCCTTTGAGACGCCCACTCATCCAGCTAGGTCTAAATCTCCTGCCTACTAATCGTTTTCCCTTTCTTGGTATACAGGCCTCGGACAGCTCATGCAACTTCAATTTGAAATAATTCCAGGCGTCATCTGCCTTTAGATCCCTAAGTATGTTATCCCAATGCACTTCCCTAAGTAGTTGCTTTAATTTATTAAAGTTGGCCTTTTTAAAATCGTAAACCTTAGTCAGAGTTTTATTTCTGTTAAACCTTCCATTTAGTTTAAACCGAATTAGCTCATGGTCACTCGAGCCAAGGTTGTCCCCTACAACCATTTCCTCAACGAGGTCCTCACCACTCACCAGCACCAAATCTAAAATTGCATCCCCCCTCGTCGGTTCAGTTACTACTTGATGAAGGAATTCATCTGCTAGCACGTCTAGGAACATCTGAGCCCTATTATTGTTACTAGCATTTGTTCCCCAATCTATATCTGGGAAGTTAAAGTCCCCTATGATTACACAGTTCTTATTAGTTTTTACTTCCCTAAAAACATTAAATAGTTCTCTGTCCTCATCCAGGCTAGATCCCGGTGGTCTATAGCACACCCCAAGCACTATCTCAGGGGAGGCTCTAGCAGTTCTATTACCCAGTGTAATTATTGCCCAGACAGACTCTGTCTTATCCATTCCATCACTTATTATTTCTTTGCATTTTACCTCATTATTGACATACAATGCCACTCCCCCACCTTTACCTTTTTTCCGGTCATTCCTAAACAGCACATACCCTTCCATACCTGTACTCCAGTCATGACTACCGTTCCACCACGTTTCGGTTATTCCCACGATATCAGGTTTCATTTCTCGGACCAGGAGCTCCAATTCCTCCATTTTGTTACCTAGGCTTCTCGCATTGGTGTATAAACATCTTACCGTATGCTGTCTATCCTTTCTTGCATTACTTATGCAATTTGGTATGGACCCCATACTGTCCCTCTGCCCCCTCTTTCTTGTGTCCAATCCCGTACCCCTACCTATATCTGTGCTTATCTCTTCACACTCCTTTTCAGTGTTGGACTCAGGCGTGGAGATTAACTGGACATCTCCCAACCGTCTCCCCCAAATTTCTAGTTTAAAGCCCTTTTGATGAGATGAGCCAGCCTCCCTCCCAGAAGTCTATTCCCTTCCCTACTCAGGTGAAGTCCATCCCGCGAGAACAGCTGTCTGTCCCCGAAAGCCTCCCAGTGGCCATACATCCCAAAGCCCTCCTTATAACACCACTCCCTTAGCCAGCTATTTATCCTCACAATTCTGTCAGCCCTCTGCTGTCCTTCTCTAGGAACAGGCAGAATCCCACTGAAGATAATCGGAGCCTCAACTTCCTTAAGTGTCTTCCCCAGTCTGGCATAATCTTCCTTGATTCTCTCTAGCGAGAACCTAGCCGTGTCATTTGTTCCTACGTGGAGGATGATCAAGGGGTTCTTACCCGTCTCCACGTGGGGCGAGGCGGGTACCAGGAGGCAGCGGACGCCGTGCTTCCTAGTCAAGGTGGGGAAGGGGCCCCGGCCGCTATAGATGGTAGCAGAGGCATTGGATGGGGGAGATGATGTAGTGGCAGGTGGGGGGGCTGCTGCCACCTGGGCGTATGCCCTGGGGGCCGGGGGAGGGACACCCACAGAGCTGGTGGAGGGAACAACAGGGAGGGACGCCGCGGCCGGTTGCGGGGCTGTGGCAGTGGGGGCATCCCCTGCCATGGAGGGCCTGGTTTTTTTAGCGGGGCCTTTACCCTTCTTTGTGCCCTGGCCCTTCCTGCCGGCTGGGGAGACTCCCCCAGAGTCAGAGGGGGCGAGGGACGTGGCAGCAGCGGAGGTCACCTTGTTACCCGCCGCTGCTGGTGTTCCAGCAGGGGTGGTAGCAGGTGGCTCGGCAGCGGCGGTTGAGGTAGAGGCTAGGGGGGACGATGGTGGGGCGGGTGGAGGAGGGGCAGCAGGGTCTGCCCGAGGGGTCCCACTCGCCTCGTCCCCTGCCATAATGAGGACAGGGGAGAATAAACACTGGAGGGGCGGTAGGGAAGGGGGAAGCAGGTCAACCACTCCTCCCCGCTAGGCTGTAGGCAGGGGAGGAGGGCGCCAAAAAAGGGGGTGGGCTGGATGGGGGGGCTATCAAGGGCTAGGGGTCAGTCACTGATTCGGAGAGGGTTTCCGGCTCCTCTAGTCGCACCAAGGAAGGGGGGATATAACCGCATAGGGGGGTGCAGTGAAACAGGGTCAAACTAAAATGGGGAGGGGCACAAGCGCATGGGAGGGGACATGGGCACACAAGGGGAGGGGCTAATCAGGGCAAGGGGACGTAGGGAGAAGGGAACAACCAGGCTGGGAATGGGGCAGGGGAACCACGGGGGTAGCTTCAGAGGCTGGGGCGGGTCAAACAAAGAAAGGCTGCAGAGGGAAAGGGCGGGGCAGGCAAACAAACTGGAGCTAGCGAGGGGCTGGGGCAAGGGAGAGGGGCAAAAGGCTGCAAGGGGCAAATGGGTAGGTAGCAGGGGTAAAGCTGGGGGCATGCTACAGGGGGGAGAGGGTCAGTCCAAAGGAGGGGGGGGGGCACGTGCACCCACGTGTGCTTGTAACAAAAAGGAAAGGCAGTTTAGGCTGGCTGCTGTATCAGGCCCAATGGTGGCAACAGGGCGTGGCAAGCCTAGGTGAGCAGCTGAGTCCCAGAGGCAGGAGCTCGAGGCAGATGGTGAGTAGCCGGTGGGGGTGGTGGAGGGGGCAACGATGATGGTGGTGGTGGGGATCGGGGGGGGGACACAGATGGACCAGGGGGCAGGTTCCACACCCCACCCCCTGTGTCCCCACAAACACAGGCTAGATCCCCACCACAAGAGCATAGTTCAAAAGTTACTCAGTCCGGGAGGGCCCCTTCCACGGTGGTCTGTAGAATTCCTACACGCTCCCCTACTGGCAGATGGTCCTCTTCTTCTCCTCAGGGCTCCAGCAGCTCCCCAGCAGCAAACGCAGCAGCTCCAGGCAGCAGTCTGGTGGCCAGCAGGAAGGACCCTTCTCAGGTGGAGGTGGTGGTGGTATCCCCAGCAGCAGGAGCAATGGTTGGGGTCTCTCCGTCCCCTCCTCTGGGGAGTGGGCCAGCAGGCCTCCCCCCCAAGGGGCTGTAGCTGAAGCAGCAGCAACCAAGGGTGTGAGTGGGTCTAGCAGCCAGCCAGCAAGCAAGTAGCAGAGAAAGAGGAGGAGCAGCCCCCTACCTCCCTCTCTCCAGGCCAGAGGACTACAGGAGAGTGATCTATTAGTCCCAGGTCAGACAGGATTTCTGTTCCCTGAGTGTCCAGAGCAGGGGCTGCACTAGAGTAATCAGGAACCTGTTAGAACCAGTTAAGGCAGGCAGGCTAATTAGGACACCTGGAACCAATTAAGAAGAAGCTGCTAGAATCAATTAAGGCAGGCTAATCAGGGCACCTGGGTTTTAAAAGGAGCTCACTTCAGTTTGTAGTGTGAGAGTGTGAGGAGCTGGGAGCAAGAGGCACAAGGAGTTGAGAGTGAGAGGGTGTGCTGCTGGAGGACTGAGGAGCATAAGTGTTATCAGACACCAGGAGGAAGGTCCTGTGGTGAGAATAAGGAAGGTGTTTGGAGGAGGCCATGGGGAAGTAGCCCAGGGAGTTGTAGCTGTCATGCAGCTGTTACAGGAGGCACTATAGACAGCTGCAGTCCACAGGGCCCTGGGCTGGAACCTGGAGTAGAGGGCGGGGCCTGGGTTCCCCCCAAACCTCCCAATTGACCTGGACTGTGGATTCTTCTAGAGGGGAAGGTCTCTGGGCTGTTCCCCAACCCACATGGTGAATCTCTGAGGCAAGAAAATCCGCCAATAAGCGCAGGACCCACCAAGATAGAGGAGGAACTTTGTCACCCTGGTGTCAGGAGTGGGATCTTGGGGTGCACAGCTTGGCGGAAGAAGGAGGGTGATTTAAAAAAAATAAAAAAAAAATTTTTAAAAAAAAAGGGAGAGGGTTTTTTTTTTTAC